>NC_138875.1:68283462-68385940 GCF_965194805.1 Balaenoptera borealis
ATGGCTGTTTACTTGTGTAATCCCTTCGGTCTCCCTGTGAGATGGATTAAATCATCGTCCCCATTTTACAGATGAGAAAACAGAGGTCACCCAGTTGGTGAGAATCAGAATCGAGATGTGAGCCCAGGCCGTTTTGTCCCAGTATCTGGCTTCCTAACCATCGCCTGATACTGCTTGATGGTCCAGCTGGCCTCCTAGGGTTGCCATGATGATTGATGGAGACAGTGAACCATGCAACCCAAGCGCCTTGCTGGGAGCACGGCTGGGTTCTCTAAGTGCCAGGGGTCGTTGATAAGCAAGCCAGACCAACCGAAGGCTGTGAAGGACTCTAACCAGGGGTATTGGTCTCTAGCAGGACACAGGTCCCTCCAGCTCACCACTGAGTCACCAAACACTGTTCACATGCAACATCTCACCAGAGCCTTATCCCTCTACCTCGGGGGGGGTGGGCACACAACAGAGCCATCACACCCATTTCACAGATGAGGAAGTGGAGATTTATGAATGGTGTGTCCAGACTCCCAGGAGTGTCACCAGTGGGCTGGTGTTTGAAACCCTGTCCACGTGCGTCTCAGTCCTGTGAACTCACCCAGGCCCCAGGCCCAGTGTAGACCCATCAAGAGAGTAGCAACGAGTTCTCCAAGCAAAGACAATTCATGAAAATCTTTTAATACAGATTGTATTATTCAGCTTGGGCTGCCATAACAAAATACCACAGACTGGGTGGTTTAAACAACAGAAATTTATTTTCTCTCTTATTTATTTATTTATCTGGAGGCTGGAAGTCCAAGTTCAAGGTGCCGGCAAATTCAGTCTCTGGTGAGAGCTCCCTTCCTGGCTTGCAGATGGCCACCTTCTGGCTGTGTCCTCACATGGCCTTGCTTCTGTGTGTGCTCTGAGGGTGAGGTCTCTCCGGTGTGTCTCCTCGTTATGAGGACACCAGTCCTATCGGATCAGGCCTTATCTCCAAACACAGTCACATTAGGGGGTATGGCTTCCACCTATGAATCTGGGAGGAGACACAATTCTGTCCATAAGACAGAGAGAATGAAAAGAGAATGAAAGAGGGGAGGGAAGAAAGAGAGACCAAAGTAGCAAATAAAGAAAATAAGAGAAGCAAACAAAGAGGATGATTCAAAAGAGGAAAGGTGGGCCAGCCTGGGGTAATGACCCGGATAAAGCCTTGAACATACCATCACTTGCTGGGGACACACGCAGCTGCCAGAACTTGCTTGTCTGGGGCCTCCAGAACAACTAGAAGTTTTCTGTTGGCAAAAGATGGAGTTTCCGCACATACGAAATATCTATATTCGAGATTCATAAATAAAGACCCTTTGTTATCATGAATCTTAACTGAACAAAAACGTGGTGGCCGTGGTGTGAATGCCCTTAAGAGTCAACGGACCAAATATCTTCATTTTGCAGTTAGAAAAGTGGAAGCCCAGAGAGGGGAAGACACCTTCCCCAGGTCACACAGCCCACTCCAATTCAAGTTTTCTGACTGCGCCTGCAGTGTTTCTTTCTGGAGGTCAGAGGTGGCCGAGAGAGGCGGCAGATATGGCAGATGGGGGAACTGAGGCTCAGAGCAGTGAAAGGACTGTCACAGAGCCACCAGCATGTGGCTTTATACTCAGAACAACGGTAATAATGATTGTCAGCGACGTACTGGGGGCCGTCCCTCAGCTGAGAGCTGTGTAGGCGATACCTTGCCTAATACTCAAGGCATTATCGCCTCCGTATTCCCACATTGGAGAAGAGGAAACAGAGGCTCAGGAGAGGAAATGACTTGCCCAAGGCCACCCGGACATGTCCACATGCTTCACAGGGTGAGCTTTGCTGCCAGGCTGGACCTCAGGCAGGTTTGAGGCTCCCCAGGCTTGGGAAGCAGGGACCAGGGCTTCTCCTCCATCCCCATCCTCCCCTCCCTTCCTGGCATCCCCTGGGGGGCCAGCCCGCACGGGGCGGGAGTGACACCCACACTCCCCAAACAGAAGGTCCCCACGTGAGGTGTCAGCTCCGCAGCTGAGGCTCTGCAGCCAAACCCGCCCTCCTTCTGTGGGAAGCGGGATGTGGCGGGGCTGGGGGCCGAGGGGGAGGGTCGCGCCGCAGTTGCGCTCGGGCTCGGCAGCCTGCCGGGCAGACTGAGGGGCTCCCAGCCAAGGGAGGTGTGATCTCCCCAGGCTCGGCGTCCTGGAGTGCGAACTTCAAACGCCCGATTCCCAACATTTGGCCGAATTTTTTTTTCCTTACCCCAAAGCAAATGCGGCTCCAACGTGGGCGCCTGGCGCCTGACTGGGGCGCAGTTGGCTGTTTTGCGGGATGAGAGGGGCTGCTCACACAGGAGGATCCGGGAGGGGAAATCTGGTGGGCGGAGGGGGACGCGAGGGAGGGGGAACTGTCCGAGCCGCGCGGACCTCGGGAAGGGTCATTGGTGCTGGGTCGGTGGGAGGGGGGGTGGACGGGCAGGTGGATGTAAGCACTAACCAACAGGCACCCAGCAGGCAGCGTGGACAGAATGAGACCAGGACCCGTCATTTCCTCTGTGGCCGGGCGCCTGAGCCCTGGTGGTCACACTCACCTCCCTGAACGACGAAGCCTCCTGTCCCTGTCTGTCTTCTAAGGGCTGAGCCTTACCAAGCTCCGCGTGCCTGGGGCTGAGCACAGGGTCTGACATGGACCCACATCAGAGTTGAGGGCAGAAGGAGGGAGGGAGATGGGAGAGAAAGAAGGAAGGAAGGGGAGGTGAAAGGAGAGAAGTTTGGTCTCGATATAAACAACATGACATCTCACACAATAAAGAACCATCTACTGCTACACCCATCACAGATCTCACAGACTACACATTAGCAAAAGACGCCAGTCACAAAAGAGGAGAGGCTACAATCCCATCTGCCTGAGTTTCAAAGCAAGCAAAAGTAAGCTATGCAGGAGGGGTCAGAAGAATGGTTACCTCTGACGGGAGGTAGTAACTTGGGGAGCAGGAGGGTGTTGGAAATATTCTAAAACTTGATCTTGCTGAGATCTGGGGGCACCATATATGTAAAAGTCTATCAAGTTGTAAGATAAAGATCGGTGTACTTTGGAATATACTTTCTTATATGTAAATTTTATAGCTTAATCATTTTTTAAAATATTTATTTATTTATTTTTGGCTGCATTGGGTCTTCATTGCTGTGCACAGGCTTTCTCCAGTTGTGGCGAGCAGGGGCTACTCTTCGTTGGGGTGCACGGGCTTCTCACTGCAGTGGCTTCTCTTGTGGAGCACGGGCTCTAGGCGCACATGCTTCAGTAGTTGTGGCAGGTGGGCTCAGTAGTTGTGGCTCGTGGGCTCTAGAGCACAGCCTCAGTAGTTGTGGCACACGGGCTTAGTTGCTCTGCGACATGTGAGGTCTTCCCGGACCAGGGCTCAAAGCCGTGTCCCCTGCATTGGCAGACGGATTCCTAACCACTGTGCCACCAGGGAAGTCCCTAGCTTAATCGTTTTTAAAAAATAGATAACAGGACCGAAAATGGATGGATGGATGGATTGATGGATGGATGGACAGACAAAGGACAGACACTCTTTCAGTGGATATTTATGGACACTAGGTGTGAGCAGGGCTCTGTGCTGTTTTGGGGGCCCAGAGGCAAACTAGTCCCACCTTTTTCCTCCAAAGAACTCACAGTGAGACCGGGAGACAGGTGCACACAGGCAGGCATCACAACAAAACAACAGGAGGGCTGCAGTCGAAAAGAAGGGATGGGCTGGATTAGAGGAGAGGGAAAATATTTGCCAAGAGCATCAGATGGGCAGAAAAGGATAAAAGCAGAGAAACATACTGAAAGCAGAAACCTAAGCAGAAAGATATGTGAAAAATAGAAGTGGATGGATGGATGGATGGATGGATTGACGGACGGATGAATGGATGGATGGAGGGAGGGATGGGTGGATGGGGGGAGGGATAGATGAATGGGGATTTTATTTTACTCCTTGAAGGTTAAAATTGCCTTGCACATAGTAAATGTTTAATTAGATGTTGAATGAACAAGTAAATTAATCTAATATGTTCTAATTTCCCTAGCATGGTTGATAGCAAGGTAAGTAAGCAAGGATCTTAAACATTTTGAGATTCTTTTAGTCTGAATATCTACCTGCTCGGATCCAGCCTTCAGAACAATCAGGGATGTTCCCGGACAAGGGATTCATAGTGGTTTATTTATAATGGCACAGGGTAGGTGGCAACCCCCAAAAGGTAACAGCAGGGGGACCTTGATGCAGCCACGTGGGAATTACATAGCCCTACATATGACAAGGGAAAAAGTGTCGTTAATGATACGAGAAAATGTTTAGGATGGAAAATAAGAGCAAAATAAAATAATTAGTATATATAAGTAGTTATACAATATGAAATCACCAATGTTTGTGCTTTTTTTTAAAAAAAGGACTTGGGAAAACATTATGTCGAGGCATTTCTTGTGGCTTTCCCTAAGTAGCAGGATAATTTTGTTTTCTGCTTTGTTACATATTCTGCATTAACTAACCATCATGCCACGACAACAGAGAGCTTTAATCATCAGGCAAAGAAAAGCCATTCCTGCTTTGCCAACCTCAAGGAAAAAGAAAAAGGGAATTTGCTCTAAAAAATAATGATGGTGTCAGTGATGTAACCATGACAATCAACTCCAAAATATTCTCACCTTGAAGTCGTTCCTTTTCAGTTCTCTTAAACACTTGTGTCTCTCTGAGCACAGTAGTACTGAGAGGCTTAGGAGAGACAGACCCATTTTTCCCTGGGAACAGTGCCTTCATTCTCCCACTACATGTTTATTGAGCACCTACTATGAGCTGGGTAGGCCAATAGGGTGCAAAGGACTCTCTTTGCTGGGAGTGAATATTTTGTTAGATATCAAGCCTGGGCAAGCTGGACTGTCACCCATGCTCACCCAAGCAGGGGAGAAGAAGAGTGGCTGACATCTATGGAGTCCTGACTCCACACCAGGTAGCTGGCGTGCATCACAGAGACTAAATTCAATCCAGTCCTATGAGATCAGCACTGTGTGCATTTCACCAATGAGGAAACTGAGGCTCAGAGAGGCCAGGGAGCTTGCCCAAGGGCACATAGCAAGGATGTGGCAGAGCAAGAGCCTGTGGTCACACCCTCAAGGCCACCCTCCCTCTGTGAGACCTGCTTTCTCTTTGTAATTACAGTCATTCAGAGGGAGAAGGCAACCAATAAACAATGAAAAGATAATAATATAATGTCATGCTGTGTAAAGTTTTATGGAGGAAAACCAAGCAGGATGAAAGGCAAGGGATGACAGATGTGTGGGGGGGCCAGTTCAGATAGAAAAGCTTCCACGAAGTGTGACACATGAATGAAGGAGAAAACCATGTGGAGAACTGCGGGGAGTGTTCCAGGCGGCAAGCACAGCAAGTGCAAAGACCCTGTGGTGGAACAGAGCTTGGCACAAACAAGGAACGGGGGGGCCAGTGCAGCTGGAGTGAGGTGGGCAAGAGACAGGGGATGAAATTGGCTGTGGATGTGTGGTAGGGAACTCCCCATCCCTGGAGGCAAACAAGCAAAAGTAAATCAATCACTGCATACATATAGGCTTTAAGTAGGTAGTATACTAGGTTATCTGTATTACATCTTCCAACCTTAATAGCCAAGGTATAGGTCATTCACGCATTCATATGATTATTCAGTCAATTATTGAGCATCTACTATGCACCAGGCACTGGGCTTTTAGCTAAGACACACACAAAAAAATGTATCAATATGGTCCCTGTCCTCGTGAGGCTTAAGTGAAAGTGATGTCAGGTGCATTTTGGTAATATTCACTCTGTTATCAAAAGTGTTGCCGGCAGCCCCGAGATGTTCACATCTTTTAACTTCATTAAATTTTCTTCAAGAAGGGATTGGCATGCTCCCTTCACAGAGGAGGAAACTGAGGCATAGAAAGTTGCAGGGACCTGCCCAAATGGTGTGTCAATGGCAGAGCCAGGGCATAAACCTGGATTGGCTGAAGTCTGCATGGAAACTTCCTCCCCAGTTAAAGAATCTAAGATCCCTACAGAAAACACTGGCTTCCTTGGAAGACACCTTCCACCCCTCCTTCCCCCCCAGAACCCCTCATGCCAATTTGTCAGGTCAGAGGATGCTATGGGAAGTCCCAATCTTCCTTCTCACTTGCCAGGAGGAGACCCTGAGCCACGAGCCAGGCCACTTTCCTCCCAGCTTAATGCATTCTCGACTAAATTAAAGTCATACCTCATTTTAAATTAAGGGGATTTAAAAAAAATAAAATATCTACAACATTTAAATATCATTAGTAATTACATTTTATTTTATTTCGAGCTGGTTGGAAACATTTTATTTCTAATTAGGTACATTTGTTTTTAATATCCAGTTTACTGAACAGAAAGACCTCTCTGTAATGAATGGAGGACAGCTGGGGGTTTTGCTGGGTCCATCACGTGATCCAGGGAAGGGGTCTGGGGCTCTGTGGAGATCAGAAAGCCCCCCCAGACCCAAACTCACAGCTCTGGAGCCAGCATCTCCTCTGGTCATCAAAGAAGCCATGGAGAAAATACAGAAGTGGACGCTAGTTAAATCTTATAATAATAATCACAGCCAACTTAAAAAAAAATGTTTTTTAGCATTTACTATTTCTAAGGCACTTATGCTAAGCATTTTACTACTCGAAATGCCACTGCTAATGATTATAATCAGCTAACGTTTATTGAGTAGTTGCCATATGCCAGGCACTTTGTGTGCAGGATTTGTTTTAATCCTCACAAGAAACTTTTCTAGGTGGATTCAATGCCTCGTTCTCAATTCTATAATCCAAAAAGCTCTGGAAACTTCAAGTCTTTAAGTAATGCATCTGGCAGCCATCCTGACCTAACCTGATTTAAGGATCCCACCTACTGGGAGCCCACAGGCTCTGCTGCCCGATGCTCCTGGGATGGTCCTGGGCTCTGGCCCAGCCCACACGTAAAATCTCTGAAATCTGAAAGGGATCTGGCCCCCGCCGAGAGACTTGGATGAGGGATTGTGCACCTGTGTTTCTGTTCTTCCTGTTTCACAGGTGAGGAAACAGGTTGGGCCGTGAAATAACTCACCCCAGAGTCACACGGCTCAGGAGTGTGGATTTGAATCCACGTCTTCCTGTTTTACACTGTTCAAAGCAGTGGCCCTGACTGTCTTTCACACGCTTATTTCTTCTCCCTCAGTCCTGGCAGGAGGCTGAGTACCCCGAGTAGGACCAGAACTCGGCTTTATTGCCCCGTCTCTGTCCCTGTTCAGCTCACTGGCCAGAGTGTTTGTTGAGTGGCTAAGGGACCTCACAACTTTCACCCTGAAAGGATGACCTTGAAGTTGTCTAATTACTGAGCTGGAGGGGACCTTGGCTGTTATGGAATCTACAGTTCAAACCTTGGGGAGGTTGTCATACAAAATGCCACTGTCTGAGCCCCACCCAGACCTGTGGAATCAGCATCTCCCAGGGTGTGGCCCAGGAATCTGCATTTTCAATATTCACACCTCCTTCATGATGTGATGATGAGCAGCTCAGATACTGGGCTGGCATTCTAGAGCTTCATCACCTCATTCCCCACCCTTCTCTATCTCCACCTCTTGTATGACTCCTCTATTCAGCCTGCCTGACAGAGATGCTTGGCCTGTTTTTATTTGCATACCTCCAATGACAGGGAGCTCACTCACTATCATAGCTTTTAAGCCCATACCTGAACCTGATGAAACACCCTAATGCTGATCTCTGGAGCCTTGCAAAGGGAACAATTGCTCCTGTACAGGTTAACTTCACTGGGGGCAGATCAGACAAGTGTGTACATATGTGACAGAGGCAGGAGAGGTGGCTGGGGCCATACTGTAATGCGTTTGGAAATTATCATTCAGGTAAAGGAATGGGAATGGGACTTCAGACAAAACATCATTGCACATGTGCACGTGTGACCAGTGGATTAGATGGCATCAGGCATAGTCCACCAAATGGGTGGTCAGGAGGTTCCACCTCTGCCCATAACTTCCCCGTGACCTCATGTGATTTTCTCAGGCTCCCTGAGCCTCAGTTTCCTCTCTGTATAAGGTAACAAATAATAACTACCTCTCAGGGGTGTATAGACTGAATCCCTGCAGGAAAGAGATGGCATGTTTCAAATTGGGACCATTGAATAAGGGGACTTATTCACCAAGATGGGGCAGAATATAGGGAAACCACTAGGAATGGTGCAGCACCCCAGGGTTACTAATAGTGGGAAGCTATTGCCACCCAAGATATGAAAGGGTGAACTAGGGAGGGATTACTGGTACCTGGAGAGAGAGAGAGCTAAGGGGAAGGGCTTTTTGGCAAGAGGAGGTGAGGTCTTCGGACAAGTGAAGATGCCTATAGCAACACTGCAGGGAGGAAGGACAGGGCTGAGGAGTAAATACCTCTGCCTCTCCCTTGTCCCGCCCTCAGATCTCATGCTGGGGCTCCCTATTGGCTGACCCAGCCAGCAGCTGGAAGGCAAGGGAGACTGTTGATGCAGCCCATGGAAGACAGCTTCCTGGGCTCTGTAGCAGAAGGGAGAGGGAGCACAGAGGACCTGAGGGGGAAAATGAACAACAGAGAGCACATCTGTGCTGAAGATTTAATGAGAGCATGGATTGCAGTAGCTGCCATGCTCCCCGGTGCATACGTCAGCCACGGAAGGTAAGTCCTCACCTGCTTTGCCACCTTTGCCACCCCTTGGCATTGACCAACAGCTCCAACAGAATACCTGGCTGGAAGCACCTTAGGTCATACCCCTCAGGGCTGGGAATACCCACCAAGTGGCCAGTTCTGGGCTCTGCACAGACACAGGGCACAGCTGCTCCAGGAAGCAGGCAGGCTCGAGGCCAGGGGTCTCTGGGGCTGTTTGTGAAATTCCGGCTGCGTGAAGCTGCGAGCTGTCGAAATCAAGAGGCTGACATTTAACATGCAGCAGCTTCCTGTGATGGATAAATATTAAACACAGCACGACCGACAAGACTAAGTAAATATCTATTAGTCTCCACGATGCAGTCTGCAGACACAAGGAGAGGATGTCCTAATTGTTCACCCTTCTCGTAATATTAAATAAGCGCCCCACGAGACTTCAGCCAGGATGGGTTGTCTGGCTTAGCTCTTCTCTCCCTCTCTCTCTCTCTCTTTATTTTAATTATATTAAGTTGAACAGTCTTACATATTTTGAGGACAGCCAAAAAAGGGAAATAACATATGGAAAACTAACCATTTCCATGACCTACCTTCGAAGACTAGAATAGAAGGGGAAACTTAGAGATGGTCTAATTCAACCCATCACTTTACAGGTGCTAAAAAATAAGTAAAAAATGAAGGCCAAGGAAGTATAGTGAAAAATCACCCTTGAAGCGAGCTCTGACTTCTTTCATGTACATTGGAAAGTCTAATTCATATGTGTGTATAAATATGTATGTAAATATATTATTATACACATTATAATTATTATTAACATATATATTTATACACACACACATCTTGGCAATGAGCAACAGGTCCAGGGATGAGCACCATGCATTTAATCAACCAACAGGTGTTCACTAAGCACCTACTGCAAAAGAGACACTGTGCTAGGCCCTGAGTTAGAACAGCAAACAAGACAGAATGAGTCATTGCCTGTATTAGCTAGCTACTGCTGTATAACAAATATCTCACAGTCACTGTGGGTCAGGAGTCCAGGCACAGCTTGGCTGGGGCCTCTGCTTCAGGATCCCTCATGAGGCTGCCATCAAGGTGTCAGCCAGGGCTATGGTCTCATCTCAAGGGTCAACTGGGGAAGAACCTGCTTCCAGACTCACCTACTTGTTAGCAGAATTCTGTTCGTTAAAGGTTGAAGAATGAGGGCCTTCCTGCTGGCTATTGGCCTGAGGCTGTCCTCAGTTCCCTGCCATCTGGATCTCCCCATAGGACAGCCTACAACATGACCACTTGCTTCACCCAAAGCCAGCCAGGGAGAGAAAGTCTCAGCGAGATGGGCATAGTGGTCTTATGTACCATAGTCACAGGAGTGACATGCCTCTCTCCCAGCTTCTGGTGTTGCCAGAAACCCTTGGTGTTCTCAGCCTGTAGACACATCACTCCCATCTCTGTCTCTGTCATCACACAGTGTCCTCTCCCTGAGTGTGTGACTGTGTCCTTTCTCCTCTTCTTATGAGGACACCAGTCATGTTGGCTAGAAGGTCCCCCACTGCTGCAGTATGACCTCATCTCAATTTACATCCTAATTCAATCTGCAAAGATCCTATTTCCAAATGAATTTGCAGTCACAGGGACCAGAGGTTAGGGCTTCAACGTATCTTTTGTGGGGGGGGGGGGCGGTGCGTGGGACAAAATTCAATCCACAAAACGCAGTTATTAGGAGGTTTGAAACAGAGCAGTGACCCTTTTTAAAGAACCTTTTGCTACTAGCCTGGAAGTTACACACTGGGGACAAGACTGGAGGCATGCAGAGTAGTCAGGATCAGAGGGAGGGCGTGGTGACCACCCAGACTGCGACAAAGACAGCGTAGTCGAGAGTGGGAGCGATGGTGTGGAAGGGGGTTCCCGAACGGGTGCAGGTGCACTGGGGGCGGGTGCATTCTTTGGGAAGGATGTGGAGTGGCATCTCCTGGCTGTGACTTCCTGGCTGTGATATGACATCTCGGGATCCTGGGGAGACGGCCTGTGGGCAGAGGGCAGTAATAGCAGGAGGAGGCATGTGGAGAGGCACACCCTGGAGGAGGCCGGCGGGGAGAGCTGTGTCCAAACATTCCACCTCCCCTTTCACACAGAACGGAAGTGCGGAGTGTGAGCAGAAGTGAACAGAAGTGATACACATCACTTCCAGGTGGAGTTTTTAGGGCCAGCACGGGGTTTTCTACAGAAGGTAGATGACACTATGATGATAGCGAAGTCCCCAATGGTGACACCTGAGCAGGTCCAGCCTCACAGGCGCGCCGCCTGCACAGACACCCAGAATTCCACACTTAGAAGGACCCTACATTTGGCTTAATGCTCTATTATTGCCATCTTCAAATTCTCAGTAACTTTTGAATGGGGGGGGGGGGTGTCAGGGGGAGTCCTGCATTTTCATTGCGCATTGTGCCCTGAAAATTTCATAGCTGGTCCTGCCTCTGAGCGAGGACCGCCCTGAGCAGAGCCTCAGCCAACCCATGGGGAACGTCCAGTGTAAGTGACAAACAGTTGTCTCAAGCCGCTGAGATCTGGGGGTTGTTACTACAATACAGCTCAGCCTATCCTAACTGTTCCCAGGGGCAACCTCAAGGCCCAGGGCTTCTGGAGAGGAGAAGAAGGAGTGGAGCGGAGAGAACTAAGCTGTGTGCGAGCACGCCCTACCTGGGCACCAAGCTCTGGGTGAGGTTTGCTTGGGAGGGACTTTTGTTTTTACCCCAAGAGCAGCTGCATTCCTACTCAGTCTATGCTACATTGGTGTATATAGTAGCTAAAAGCTCTCAGACTTACGATGGACAGACTTGAGTCCCATTACTGACTCTGTGACCTTGGGCAGGTGACTCAACCTCTCCAAGGCTCAAACTCCTCACCTGTAGAATGGGAGACAGGTGGCAGTTTCTCCGCTGCAGCAGCTGCTCTGATGATCCAAGTAAGTGCTCATGTAACAGTAGCTATTATTATTAATGTTTGTTGTTGACTAACAGAGAGCATTCAGCTTCCCCCAAAGCTGGCTTCTCTGTCTGATCCCTCTGAGTCTCACCCACAAGGTCGGAGTGGATCAATCTGGGAACTTGCTCCAAGGGAACATTTAGAAAAAGGAGCACCCAGCAAAGAAGAGCTTTGCCGGGGATCCCGCAAGTCAGGAGGTGCAGAGGCAAGAACGCTAGGCCGGGGCTCAGTGCTGAAATCCCTCTGTACAGCAAGGAAAGGAAGGCCAGCCCTAAGCCCTGCTGGAAATCAGTAGTGGACCTAAAATTCACACTGAGACTTTTTAATCTCAGAGCCTGGTCGTCTTACCACATCACTGCAGGCTTTTTGCAAAGCTGTGTTCGATGAATCCACCCTCTTTGTTAAGCCATGTCCTTTATGCCAGTAACTAACATGGTCCATTCCCATGCAAGTTTATTTCAAAGTTAACACTTGCCTTTGTAGGTGACTTTCTCCGCTCTCATCAGAAATCCCTAACCGTGCAAGGAAGGTAAGTCTGGATGGCAGGGCATTCAGAACACAATTCAGTGCTCATGGGCTTGAAGTCATTTGTCACTTTGTGTCCCTTCAGGGGCCTCTGACCTCTTCCCTCCTTTAAAATCTTACCTCTGCCTCTTGCTAGAAGCAGTGTCAAGTCCCCCAATGGATGAACAGAATCAAAATTTTTACGAACGTCCATACCAACTGAGTTATCTTAGAATATGTCCGGGCATGTACAGAGTTACCACCAAAGCCCCTGCTGTTGGTAGAACTGTGAGATTCTAGACAAAGTGGTTCATTGTCATGCCTGGTGTATCAGTTATCTTTTGATGTAATAATGCTGTGTGACAAACAGCTACAAAAACCTCAGTAGCACACAGCAATGAGCTTGTACGGCTCATGCTTCTGGGGTGCTCAGCCAGCTGGCTCTGCTGGCCTTGAATGGAATCACACACAAGTCTGGGGCTCAGCTGGCTGCCGGCTGATCTAGGCTGGCCTCCGCTGGGAGGAGGTGGGCATGTCTGTTCTGCTGTATGTGTCTCATCCTCCAGAAGGCTAGCTTATACACGGAATCCTTATGGCAACATCAGGGGGCAGGAGAGAGAAAGCACAGCCACACAACTGCATCTCACGCCTTTATTTGTATCACACGTGCTGAGTTGTTGGCCAAACCATGCCATGTGAGTGGTCCAGAGTCAGTGTGGGAGGGCACTACAGGGTCACATGGCAAGGAGCGTGGATGCTGGAGTGGCTAAAGGTTTGGGCCACCGTTCCCTTCTACCACCACAACACTGGGCTCAAGCCACAGTTCTTTCTAACAAAAGAACAAGTCAAAGCATGGTTGATGGAAGGCTACACAGAATGCTTACTTCATTAGGCCTCTTCCAGTTTGAGTACCTGCTATTAATTCCCAAAGGTACCATGCCAGAAAGATGCTGGATCTCTTTGATTCAACAATCCCACCACCAGCAACTTTTTTTTTTATCCTAAGGATGTCACCAGGCAGTGGACAAATGTGTATGTGCAAGAATGTTCCCCCTGGCAGACGGCCGGACACCTAAATGGCCATCAGTGAAAAACCAGCGAGTAAATTCTGATACATTTATGCAATGGCCAAAGCAAGTCGCAAGGGAAATAAAATGAGATATATGAGGCCCTCAAAGAGGTATGGAAAGAAATAAGGCAAGGGAGGGCGTACGAGGTATGGGGGGCAGGAAGAGGGACTGCAGTGAAGGGTGGGGCCGGGGCTGTGACCTCAGGATTACGAGGTAATGGGGGAGGAGGATTCCAGGAAGAGGGAGCAGCGCTGCAAAGGGCCCGCAAATGTGAGGAGTCCTGAGGTTACCGACTCCGCCACCAGCCCCCGACACCCAGCTCTCGCTGTCCTTCTCCCCTCCCCGCTCTCTCCAGGGCCTTGGTCTCCTGCCACCCCCCACCCACCTTCCCCAGGTGACATCCCGCCCACTAAGTCCTCTCCCATGGGTCACATGGATTCCCAATGGTGGCGGTTTGGTTCCACGAAATCTTCCTATTTTCCAGGCTTGAGCTATTACCGAGAGGCCAGGGGTCTTGGGAGGTGTCTGCCAGGGGTTATTGCATTTTCCAGAGACGAGCTAACAAGGTACCAAGGCAAAGGTGTTGTACCTGCACAGACGTGCTGGAATAGCTCTTTTAAAGGCATTAGCCAATGGTCCTAATAGGTGTGTGACGGGAGCAGTCTGGCGGGATCTGGAAGCAGCCTGGGACAGAAGAGAAGCGGTGGGCTTTGAGGTGGCTTCCCCTGGCCCGACCATTTACTTGCTTTGTGACCATCTGCACATCACTTCACTTCAGAGATTATTATGTTTACCTTTTAAATTCTTTCCTATTTCATGGGTTATCACCACCCTCAAGATCACAAATCTATCAGTTACCCCCAAAAGTCTCCTCCAGCCTCTCTGTAACCTCTGCCTCCCTCCAGCCTTGACTTCTACCACCCTCCCAGCCAGGCAACCAGTGATCTGCTTTCTGTCACTGCAGGTGACTTTGCCTTTTCTAAAATTCTGTATGAATGGAGTCCTACAGCATGCAATCTTTTGTGTCTGGCTTCTTTCACTCAGAATAATAGCCTTGAGGTTCATCCAAGTTTTTGTAAGTGTCAATAGCTCATTCCTTTTTATCGCTAAGTAGTATTCCGTTGTATGAATATGCTAGTCTGTTGATCCATTCACCTGCTGATGGGCATTATGCAGATTGCTTCCAGTTTTTGAGCTATTTCAGATAAAGCTGCAGTGAACGTTGGTGTAGTCTTTTTATGGACACGTGCTTTCAGTTATCTTGGGTGAGTACCCAGGAGTGGAAAGCCTGGATTATCCGGTAGCAGGATGTTTAAATATTTTAAAAACTGCAAACCATTTTCTGAGGAAGCTGTGCCATTTACATTCCCAACAGCAGTGAATGAATGTTTCAGTTTCTCTATGTCACCAGTACCTGGTATGAACAGCCTTTTAAATGTTGGACTTCCCAAGAGGTGTACAGTGGTACCTCACTGTGATTTGAATTTGCATTTTCTTAATGATGAATGATGTTAAGCATCTTTTCACGTGCTTCTTTGCCACCTGTATATCTTCTTTGCTCACGTGTCTATTCAAACTTTTTTGCCCTTTTCCTATAAACTGAGCATCTTATGTTGAGATAATTGTAGCATCCGTTTTGAGCATGTGCCCATTTTTAAATCAGGTTTTTTGTTTTCTTATTATTGAGAGGTGGGAGCTGTTTACGTATTCCGGATAAAAGTACTTTATCAGGTATGTGTTGTGCAAATATTTTCTCCCAGTCTGCGTATATTTACATTCCCTTAGCAATGTTTTTCAAAGAGCAGAAGTTCTTAATTTTTATGAAGTCCAATTTTTCAATATTCTCTTTTATGGATCATGATTTGGGGGCGGAGGTTGTATCAAAGAACTTTTTGTCTAAACCAAGGTTGCAAATGTTTTCTCCTATGCAGGGATCATCTCTAGTGCTCTTTTTTCCTTCATATACCCATATTCCTCTCCGGTATCTTTTTCCTTTGACCTAAAATGCTTCCTTTCACATTTCTCACAGAGCAGTTATTCAAGCTCTCATGTGTCCTTTTTTAGAAAATATTTATTTCACCTTTGCCTTTGAAAAATATTTTCTCTGGATATAGACTTCTAAACACATTTTTTTTTCTTTCCATACTTTCCCACTGCATTGTTTCTGATGAGAAATCTGTGATAATTCTTGTCTTTTTTTATCTGTATGTAACTTATATTTTTTTTCTCTGCATGCTTTTAAGATTATTTTCTCTTTATCACTGCTTTTAGGCATTTGATTATCACTTGCTTTGCGGTAGTTACTTTTGGTTTCTTGTGCTTGGAATTTGTTGTGCTTCTTGAATCTGGGTTTTCATCAAATTTGGATATTTTTCAGTCGTAATTTCTTCGAAGGTTTTCTCGGCCACTTTCCCTTCCTTCGGAGCCTCCAATTATATGTGTATCAGGCTGCTTGAAGTTTTCCCACAAGTCACTAATGCTCTGTTCAATTCTTAAATCATCTTTTTCTCTGTGTGTTTGGCTTAAATAGTTTCTATTTGAGTGTCTTCAAGTTCATTAATCTTTTTTCCTGCAATGTCTAATCTGCTGTTAATACGAATGTTATATTTTTCACCCCAGCCATCTTAGTCTTCATTTCTGGAATCTGTTTTTATATCTTCCATGTCTCCACTTAATGTGCTCAATCTTTTCTCTAGGTTACTGAACGTATAACATATAACTATAAAAGCTCTTTCAATGTTCTTGTCACTTTGGGGTCAGTTTCAGTTGGTTGATTTTTCTCCTCATCATGGGTTATGTGTTCCTGCTTCTTTGCATGCCTGGTAATATTCCAATTGCATGCCAGCTATTATGAATTTTACACTTTCAGTTGCTGGATATTTTTGCATTTCTATAAATATTTTTGAGCTTTGTTCTTGGATGCAGTTAAGTCACTTGGAAACAGTTTCATTCTTTCAGGTCTTGTTCTTTAAGCTTTGCCAGGTGGGACCAGAGAAGTGTTTGGTTTAAGACTAATTATTGCCCACGACTGAGACAATAACCTTCCGAGAGTCCCACCTGAGAGAACAAGGGTTGTTCCTGGATATTGTTCTATCATTGCTTTCAGGCACTCTTCTCCTTTACCCCAAGTCACTTCCTTACAAGCATGTGCTGATAGGTATTCTGCCAACTACTTGAGGATAGCCCTCTGCAAATCTTTGGAGCTGTTTTTATGAGCACTCCTCTCCTCTCTGGTACTCGGCAAATTGTAGCTCTCTTGGCCTCCCTGGACACCCAACTCCATCTCCTCAACTCAAGAGCACCCTGATCTGTCTGGGTGCCCCTTCTCTGTGCCAGTAGCCTGGAGTCTCTCTCTGAGCAGTAAGCTGGAGTTATTGCAGGGCGCACCTCATTGGTTTGCCATCTCTCTGGGATCACTCTTCTTTGTTGCCTGATACCCAATGTCCTGAAAACCATTATTTCATATGTTTTTTAAAAAATTTTGTGATTTGTGCTTTTATTTTATTTATTTAGTTTTTCTTTCTTTTTTATTGAAGCTTAATTGATGTACAATACTATATACGTTACAGGTGTACAATACAGTGATTCACAATTTTTAAAGGTTATACTCCTTTTATTGTTATGTTTTTCATTTTATTTTCAGATGGGAAGGTAAATCCAGGCCATGTTATTCCATCTTGGCTGGGAGCAAAAGTCCTCATATGATCAAGTTTTTGTTTTCTTGGTTTTTAAAAATTATTTATTTATTTATTTATTTATTTATTTATTTATTTATTTATTTATGGCTGTGTTGGGTCTTCGTTTCTGTGCGAGGGCTTTCTCCAGTTGCGGCAAGTGGGGGCCACTCTTCATAGCGGTGCGCGGGCCTCTCACTATCGCGGCCTCTCTTGTTGCGGAGCACAGGCTCCAGACGCGCAGGCTCAGTAGTTGTGGCTCACGGGCCCAGCCGCTCAGTGGCATGTGGAATCCTCCCAGGCCAGGGCTCAAACCCGTGTCCCCTGCATTAGCAGGCAGATTCTCAACCACTGCGCCACCAGGGAAGCCCCATATGATCAAGTTTTGATAAAAGAATGTGAAGTGAGGCTCTGAAATGGGTGCCATCCAGGCATTTATTTGCTACCACGCCCTGCAAACTGCCCTTGGCATGGATCGTCTTGCTCTGACACTTGGAGAGCAGGTAACCTAGATACCAGGACTTGGAAAGAGCTATCCAAGGTCCCAGAACAGGGATTTGAATACAGGTCTGTCTGATTAGACTTGCCCTCTTACCTTACCACCTGGCTTGTTCACTGAAGGGCCTGAACAAATGAATGAAATGGTAAGATGAAGTGAGCGAACACATGCAGGATTATTTAGGATGTCTGTGGGTCCCCTCATTTCTCACAAATAATCAAAACTGCCAGTGCTAGAAAGGAACACCTGCAGGTCATTGTGACCCATTTCAGTGGCTCAGGGAAGGCAAGGAATTTACCTAAGGCCACACAGCCAGAGAATCAGCCCCCGAAATCTCCCCTCCTCTCCTTCTTTTTCAGTTGAGGCTCATAAAGCCAGAACTGTATTCTGATAATATATGTGTATACATATAATATTTGGCTTTAAAGATGTATGCAGCTATGACTCTTTCACCTGGGCTTGCAAACAGTCGGGTTTTATTTGGACAAATTAGGTTTGAGAACATGGCGGAGCTGTGGGTGAGGGGACAGAGGTCAGTGCTAAGGAGGAGAAATAAACAGGGATGTTCGGTTAGGCTGTGTCGAGGTTTATTTAGAAAACACGCTTGGTCCACTTTCCCTTGCAGCTGGGAACTTAATCTGGAGGGCTCTCTTCCCAGACTTATTCCAGGCTACATATACTCCGTTGAACTCCAGGACTGTTTTCTTAGAGAACCAGTTTGGAAGCAAAACCATTCAAAATGATTTGCATTAAGGAGCCTTTCAGTTCAGACTGAGAGGGATGTAGGGATGAACATGAGTTTGGAATGAGATAAAGTCCAACCTGGGTTCCAGCGGTGTATTAATTAGGACTCTTTCTGTTGTAAATTATATGATCCAATTCAAACTAAATTAATAAATATATGTGTGTGTTATGTGTATACAAACACATTTGTATATTTTGTTTCATATGTAATCTGTTCATATAACTAGGAAGTCTGGGGTGGAGTACTTTTAGGTAAGCTCAATCCAACTGCTTTTGTCCCCTTTTAAAATAATGTTATTTGTTGCCATTACAAAATAAATCCATGGTCGTTTTAGAAAACACTTTTTTAATATATTAAAAAGTGAGAAAAACATAAAAATTATCCAAGACTTGTCATCCAGAAGTAACCAGCCTTTTGTTGCTGAGCTTTTAAAAAAATCCTTAAGATTGATAGGTATGTAAATATTGTAAATTCTTATGTTTGCCTTTTTCTTTCTGATTCCAAAATCAATAAACACTCATGGTCAAACATTTGGGAAAGAGACTAAATTATGGAGTAGAAATAATCACTCAGTATCCAACCAACAATGAGATCATTTCTGTTAACTTTGTGAGATTTGTTTTTTAGCTTTCCAACTATCTTTTCATGTGTATGATATATCTGTATATTACACATCATTATATTATGAATATATAGTTGAATAAGTCAATATAGATATTTATATATTCATCTATATGTATAAATATTTAATTATTTAAATAGTTAATAAATATTCAATTATTCTATATATTCCATTTTTATTCAGTATATATTGTTGAATATATATTCAATTTTTATTCAATATATATTTGCTTTATATTCAATTATTCAATGTATATTCAATTTATATTCAATTTTTCAATATATATTATTGAATATATATTCAATTTATATTTACTTATTCAATACATATTACTGTGAATATACATATTCAATACACATATATATTGTGTGATAGATAGATAGATAGATAGATGTAGTAGCATTAACACTGCATCATTTAGGGATCCCAGGCAGAAAGCAAAAGGCTTAACATTGTGATGTCACCTAATATCTACCACTAGGCAACCAATTTGTCTTTCTTTATTTAAATAAAACCCAGAGATTCAGGTCATTCAATGCCAGTTTTATATTTGGAAAATAATTTCTCAACTTCCTGAGTAGAAAAAGTAACTTCTGTGACACTTTCTGAGGCTCTGCTTTTGTGGGCACAGAACAGGCCATGTGGTTTCATGCCCTCGCCTGCCTCCGGTGAGTGCCCCGCTCCCACCCCGACCCCGCCCTGTGTGAATGTTCCCACCATTGCTGGCCAGGGCTGAGACAGAATGAATATGTTTTAGGAGTTATCAGTGTGTCCAGGTGAGCGTAGGGTTAAGTAGGACTTAGCCACCCAGGGCTCTGCTCACGTCTAGAAACAGCCCAGGAAACCTTGAGCCTAGGCTTCTTCCCTGATATCATTAAAGAGATCATTGGGGCCCAGTGGTGTTTTATCTTAAAGGTATACGAAGACATTTTGCTCTTGTGGGCTTGGCGACAGTCTGCTTGTATTTGGACAGATTTGGCTTGGCGGTGAGGCTGGGGCGATGGCCAGTGAAACCTTGCACTGCTCTTTTAAGGACTGTTGTTGGGAGGGAGATTGGTTAAGAATCCTGTACATCCCTGCTCCCCGCTGGGTGTGTAAAGAGCTGCTCTGGGGCACAGGCTACCGAGCTTTCAATAGCCCTGACCCATGGGATGAGGCAGACCTTTCCACAAATCCCTTTCCATCTTTCTGATTACATGGGAAGATCCCACTTGTTACTACTCTGTGTTTAACACCTCTCTAGCATTTGCTAATCTCTCTTTTTTTAGCAGCAAGCGGTCTTCAAACACAGAACTTTCAACAAGACAGGCTATCTGACCAGCTATGTGTTATAACATAGAATTACCGTATTTCACCCACTCGAAGGCACCGTGATTGCAAGATGAACTGTTATTTTTGCATACCTCTAAGAAAGAAAAAAATTCCAATAAATTGTAAAAGACCACTCATCATAAGTTCCATCCCAATTTCAAAGTTGCTAAAATGTGTAAAAAAAAAAAAAATAAGAGAGAGACAAATAAAATGAATACAAATTAACAACAGCTAAATAACTATGTATATCCTATTAATAACGAAGTTCAACATTTTCATTCTTTTTATATTTGTGGTTGCTTTCTATTTATGGCTGGCAATGAGGGTTTCCCATCTAAAGTGGTTATATAAATTAGTTTTGGAAATAAATGTTTATTAAATAAAATATTTAAACTGTTTAATTTTAATCATTAAATTTTATTTTAGTTAATAAAATGCTGTAAATTAAATACTAAGTAAATATAAATATGTGTATTAAGTAAGTTTATGGATTTATTTAAAGGAAAATATTAAGCAAATTGTAGCATTCCTGATACAGATACTACATGTTGGTTAATGAACAACTAAAGATTGGGAAACCCCATTGCAAATGATTTGGCAAAGCATGGGTGCTATATCATCTCCAAGCCTTTCTGAATACTGGGGGAGAGTCCCTTCTGACTGGAGATACCCTGAATGAACATTTGGCTCATTTTCACCTTTCTGCTAGATGGGGAAACTGAGGCTAAGAAGGAAGAAGGAATGTAATGTAAGTTCAGTTCAACTCAGTTGTACGTATTCTCTTCCTTTCCCAGGACCAAACTCTAAGCCCTACTCTTCACTACATTATTCAGATAGAATCTCTTGCTGGGTCCCAACCAAGAAATGGTTTATGTGCAAGTCCTTTCTTACCATGATTTAGCCGTTCTTGAGTCCTGGATTTTGATTCATCCCTTTGTTGGCTGGAATACTTCTTCAATTAATTTTTTTCCCAGAAAGGTACATGAGAATATGTTTTTATTTTCCAAATCCTTCAATGCATAAGAATGTTTCCTTCTGCTGTTTTCGTACATTAAAAGCAGTTTGGCTGGGTATAAAATTCCTGGGTCACAACTTTTATTCTTTTAATATTCTTTTTTGGGAGAATTTATTATTGTGGAGGAGAAATCATGGTCTTTCAAAGATAAAATGATTCTTTTAAGGTTTCATTTTTTCCTGTCTAGATTCTTATAGGATTTTTTATTTGCCTTTGGGATGCAAAGCCAGAATTCATCTAGTCATGGTCATCTTTTCACTATTTTATCTATAATGTCTTTTGTAATTAGCACATGTACAGTTGTATATGTGTATATGTGATGATGCTTTTCAAATGCATTCTCAAGATGTTTCTTTCCATTGCATCTTTGATTAATGTTGGAATTGAAATGACTGCCTCTCAGGATGGTCATTATAACTAAATGAGATTTCTCCCCTAGTGCAATTAGGGTGATTCCTGGCATCGCTAAGGGCTCAAAATTTTAACCCCCTTTCCTGTTTCCTTCATAGTTACTTGGGGGATAGTTGGGCTTCTCATTGGATAAATTTTGTATTTATTCATAAATTGGTGTTTCCCATGCTTATTTTTTGCCAGATCCCTCTTATTAGGTCCAAAACAGGGTTTTTTCTGATCTCCTAGAACACAAGAGACACCTTTACCTCAATGAAAGAGATCTGAGATTTGACCTGAATCTCTAGAGAAGCACCGCTTTTAGTCTCATACAAACCAACAGCAGACTTTCATGAAACATTTTGAGATTAGTGACACGCATTCTGAACTTTCCGGGAGTGAGAAGGCATAAAAATTCAACAACTGATAAATTCTTTTTTTCTACAAGTGCAATTAGGCTGGCTAAGCAAATGTAAACAGGATAAAAGAGTATCTCTTAAAGAGAGGAAGAACTTTTTTCAAGCAGTTATTAAAGACCCATCTACAAATTGCGTATATGTTAATTATAGATCAAGTACCCTAGAAACGCCCATTGATAAATGATTTCTATGCAGATTCTAAATCACTTAAGAGAGCTCATTCACAAAATGATCTGTGCGCTAATTACAAATCAAGCAACTTAAACACACCCATATACAACGAGTCTATGTGCTAATTGCGGAAGACACGTTAGATTTTCTCATTTTCAAATTAAATATGCGCTCACTGTCCACTAAATAATTTAGAAAATTCTATGCACTGACGATTTTCATGCTAATTACACAACAAATAATTTGCAACTCATATTTGCAAATAAGCCATGTGCTAATTACACAAAATCGCTTTGAAAACACTAATGTACAAATGATTTATGTGCTCATGACACACCAAACACCTTAGAAACTCCCAAGTTCAAATGCTTTATATCTAATTACACACCAGACACTTCAGGAACACCCATGTGCAAATGATTTATGTGCTAATTACACCAACCCTTAATCTCAAAAATGTCAAACAACAAATTATTGTATGCTAATCACAAATCCAAACACTTCCTTGCAATTGATTTATGTACTAATTATTAGCTGTTCTTATCTGTTTCCTTTAACGACCCATTTTCATCGACAGATTGACAGCTTTCTCCTGGTTGATACTCATTATAAATACAAATAAAATTTGAGTCCGTAATGAAAAAATTTTAGGACCCTCTCTTTATCCTCCCTTCCTCCCTTAATGCTGCCTAATTATTGCAGTCTGGCCACATTTTGGGGGGGTGCTGTGAATCTGAGGAAACATCTCTTAGAGTGGGCTCACAGGTATTATCCAGGGTAAGAATATTCTCTTCCCTTTGTCTGTTTGGAACTATCCAAAGAAATTAATAACTGAAGTACAGACGTTTATTTCCCACTCAGTTTATGTAATCATCTTGCACATTCAAGGGGGCAATTGCTGTCCTCAATCAGTTTATACAAAAATGTCATTATGTTGTCTATCGTGGCCACTACTAACTTCTTATGCCTCCTCTAGCATGTCATAGCTTACAAAAACTTTCCGTACCCATTATCCTATTGGACTTGCATCTCACAAAATAGGGAGAAATCAAGAATAGGGATTAGAATTGCCAATTTTGCATATGGGAGAACTGAGTCTCAGAGTAGCAAAGCCCTATTTGACCTCGTTCCAAAGTCTGCCAGACTCCACCATCCGTGGTCCTTCTGCCTGGTCTCCGGTTGTCATTTCCTCCACAAGAAAACCTCAAACTGTCATCCTCCCAGAAGCCTCCACAACCGAAACACCAACACTGCCCAGAGGCCCCACTCTCGCTCGCTACCCCATGCCGTTCTCTCTCCTCCCAACATCCTCAGGTCCCTGGCCTCTCCCTCCAGACCATGCTGGCATTCCAAACCAGACTGGGGACCCCGGCACGCTTCTCACCTCTTTAAGAGTGAAAATGTATATCCCTGAGATTGTGGCTTAATTGACTGATTAATAACAGAAAACCTAATTGAATGCTCCCAGCTTGTACGTACGATGTCTTAATGTTAGAGCCTTGGGAATAAACGCACAGTAGGGGAGTCTGAACTGCAGCACAAGCGCTAGCACTTGCAATTTAAGAGTCAATCTCATTATACAAGAAGCTGTTCCCTTGATCCCACTGGAAAAGCTCACGCTCTCAAACCAGAGTCCCCTCGTACCAGCATCTTCCACTCTGTCCTGTCTATGAGATGCAAACGTGAAATGGGTTCTCTTTTCTCTCTCTTTCTCTCCCTGCCTCTCTCTCTTTCTCCTCTTTATTATTTGTTCTCCCCACTGCATATTTGAGCAGCTCAGCAAGTATTCATGAGATGCCATCGTGGGGTCTGTGAAGAGCGCAGACGTGGGCCCTGAGAGGTGATGTGTAATTTGGAATCACCAGCACTGAAGGGTGAAGGAGACAGTGAGATGCCTCCAAGTGAGGCCTCTAGCTACAGTCTGCTCCTTTCAGCTTTCTCCTTCCGGGTGGCCTGACTGGAAGTCTTCTGGTGCTCAGACAGCTGAGGCCGATGTTCTGGGCTGGGCTCAGAGTGATGCGAGAAGGCTCACCGGACCCCAGCCTGGTGCTGCTACCTGGTAGTCAGTCACAGCATCTCTGAAGCAGGGCTGCAGCCTCCTGGGCATCTGTGTCAGTCAGCTCTGGCTGCTGTAACAAAGTACCACAGACTGAGGGGCTTAAACAATGGACATTAATTTTCCCACAGTCTGGAGCCTGGAAGTCCAAGGTCAAGGTGTCAGCAGGTTTGGCCTCTTTCCTTGGCTTACAGACGGCCACCTTCTCGCTGCGTCCTCAGGTAATCTTCCCTCTTTGCATGTACACCTGGTGTCTCTCTGTGTGTCCAAACTTCCTCTTCTTATAAGGACGCTGGTCAGATTGGATTAGGGCCCATACTAATGGCCTCATTTTTATTTAATCACCTCTTTAAAGGCCGTACCTCCAAATACAGTCACATTCTGAGGTCCTCTCAGTGTGGTTAGGACTTCAGCATATGAATCCGGGGGGAGATGCAATTCAGCCCATAATAGCATCTCTACTTGGGTAGCTCCAAGACTCCTTTAGCTCAGCCTTCCCAAACTCGGCCTCATGATCTTACACTTCTGCCCATCCCCCTGGTCCCCTTTCCTCTTCCGCAGTAGGCAGAGTGCTACCAACACCAGCTGGAGGGCTAGGATACTTTCTTTGTTCTCCCTGTTTCCTCACTCCCTGCCCCATCATCTCCTACTCCTCCCATGGACCTGACTCTCCAAATACCAAGGCCCCAAGCCCAAGTTCCCATCCTCTCCTCCCTGGACCTCTCCTGTAGCCC
This sequence comes from Balaenoptera borealis, assembly GCF_965194805.1. NCBI lineage: Eukaryota > Metazoa > Chordata > Mammalia > Artiodactyla > Balaenopteridae > Balaenoptera > Balaenoptera borealis. The sequence continues at coordinate 68,308,337 of NC_138875.1, forward strand.
CCAGCTGTCTCCCTGCATCTCACCGTGCCCGTCTGCAGCCTCTTCTTCGGAACAGCACGGAGCATCTTCTACAGTGCATCCCCACCCCCACTGAAACATCCCAGCTTGCCCTCTCCTCCCCCACCCAGTCCCGATGTCCGTAGCGTCACTGTCTCCTGGCAGACCTGTGAGGTGCAAGCCAGACCTCGGCCTCCTCTTCCTCAGGACTCAATCCCACTCCACACGTTCATCCACTTCTACAGCTTCAGTTACCTGCTCAAACCTAGAGGCCAGCTGCTAAGGCTCCTAGATCATTCCCCAAAGCCGGACCTCCCAACCCCCTTTCAACCCCCAGTATCCTATGTGCTTTCATCCATGATCTCTAATCAAGATAACACTCCTGTAAAATAAATATCCATAATGAGATACTTGGTGAAGAGGAACTTATCATTATTTTTATTTTAATTGAAAGAACCTACCAGCCACTTCTCTAAGGGAACCCAGTAAGTCACCAGGGGTAAACTTTTGGATCATAGAAGAGCCACATACATGGTCCCTTCAGTTAAGAGGATGGACACCCATTGATCAGGGAAAAGTGCAGCAGAACCATTGACACGTGAATGCCCCTTATATTTCTCCATGAGCAAGGATAAATGTGCCTAGTGGGAAAGGAGCCTCCTGATAGGAAGTGTATTAAGACCCGGGCTCATTTCCTTTGACGACTCAACATTTTAAGAACTTCTCTGCAGGACTGGGGAGGTGCCAGATAAAGCGAATTGGCTGGTGACAACATGGAGGGCCCTGCAGTGGATTTGCTGTGAAGGAAGGGGGGTCTGGTCCGGTGGTGCAGCCCCCGCCCCCAGTAACATCCAGGTGTTTGGGGGACATGGATGTGGGTGAAGTGGGTATGTGGCTCTGGCCACAGCCCCCAAACTTTATTGTTTCTAAAACACAGCCACTGACCTAGGGTGTTCAGTGACTGAGGGGTGGCTGTGACCCCTAAATGACTTGGCCCAAAACCTTCATCCGGGAGCACCCCTGTAATCTGGGCAAGGATGTGGTGCAGCATCCTCAAAGCAGAGGACAGCGGTGCACCAGGCTGCCTCAGGCTAGTTTTCAACAGTGTCACCTTGTGGGGACTGGAAACTAGATCCTGATACTTCATGGATGAGACTGTAGTGTATTCTGTTTGGCTTTAGAAGCAGGAAGGACCCTTTCAGATCATACTTCTTGGAAAATGTTCTGGCAAAGGAAGAGGCCTCAAGGGAGTAGAGGGAGAGGTTCGAGCCCCTGGTAAATTTGGCAGGTGGAGGGTTGATTGATACATTTGAATGGTTAAAAAAGACTTTGGTTTCAAAAAAGAAAATTTCCAAATGGTCCCTAAGCATATGGAAATGGCTCAATGTCATTCTTCATCAGAGAAATGCAAATTAAAACCGTAATGACGTATCACCACACATCCTCCAGAATAGCTGAAATAAAAGGCCTGATATTATCAAGTGTTGGGGAAGGTATGGAGCAACTAGAACTCTCATACCCACTGATGGGAGTGCACCTTGGTTCAGTGACTTTGGAAAACAGTTTGATCATAGCTACAAAAGCTGAATGCCTAGACTGTGACCCAAGAATTTCCTTTCTGGGTCATAATGCATGTATATACACAGAAGTGTATACATATTTCTTTTTTAACAAAGGACCTACAAGAACATTCACAGCAGCATTATTCATAATAGCCTAAAACCGAAAACTACTTAAAAGGCCATCAACAGGTGAAAAGATAAACAAGCTGTGGTATATCCACGTAATGGAATACTACTCAGAAAAAGAGAAAAGAAGCAGAAGAAGCAGGATGAAGAAAAAGAGGAGGAGGACACACATGTGACAGTCATAACATGGAGGGAAAGAAGCCAGACACACACAAAAGAGTACATACTGATTGATTCTATTTGTATGAAGTTGGAGAGCTAGAAAGATTAGAGTGATAGAAGTCGGAGTGTGGTCACCTTTGGAAGGAGGACCATTGGCTGAGACAGGGCGTAAGAGAGATTGTTGAAGTGCCTGAAATATTCTTGCCTCGTTCTGGGTGGCAGTTGTGTGTATATTGCTATGGGCCAAATTGTGTCACCCCAAAATTCATATGTTGAAAGCTTGGCCTCCAATGTGACTATATTTGAAAATGGGGCATTTAGGAGGTAATTAAAATGCAATGAGTCATATGAATGGTGAGGTCATTATATGATAGGATTAGTGTCCATATAAGAGACATCGAAGCGCTCGCACTCTCTCTCTCCCCCACCTGCACTGTGAAAATTAATGAGAGGAAAGTTCAACTAAAATCGGAGTCAAGAAGTCCTGCAGAGGAAGCTCTCACACCCTACCACTCACCATCAATTACCCCAACAGGAAGACCTCTGTAACTGACCCCAACAGGGAGTGATGTACCTTGCCCTCCCAAATAGGAAGTACAACTACTTCTCCACCCCAGCAGGTGGAAGGAGGATTTCCTTCCTGCCCAGCAACAAGCCAGGCTAATGGAAAACGCTGCAGCTCAGCCAATGAGAAGCCGTCATCACCTGAATTTTTACTTTCCTCCAACGAACTGACATTTTTTTTCTTCTTTCTTTCTTCTTACTTCCTTTGCTTATCCTGCCCTCCTTACTGTAAAAGCCTTCCATGTTGTGTAACCCCTCAGAGTATCTCTCTGTCATATGAGACGCTGTCCAATTCAGGAATCATTTAATAAAGCCAATTAGGTCTTCAAATGTACTCAGTTAAATTTTGTTTTTTAACACAGCACCAAGGAAAGGTCATGTGAGGATGCAGTGAGAGGGTGGCCTTCTGCAAGCCGGGAAGAGAGTCCTCACCAGGAACAGAATCAGCCACACCTTGATCTTGGATTTTCCAGCCTCCAGATCTGTTGTTTAAGCCAGTCAGTCTGTGGTATTTTGTTATGGCAGCCCAAGATGACTAAGACAGGTATATACATACATAAACTCTCATCCAGCAATTTGTGCCTTTTACTCTATGTAAGATAAACTTTCCCCAAAGTAAGTAAAAAAGAAAGAAAGAGAAAGAGCAGCCTGACCTCGTTTGTATCCCCCAGCTGGTGAGTATGTGTTGCAGGTTGCCTATTACCGTGCCCACTTGGCTGACGAGAAAAGCGAGGCTGAGAATGGTGAAGGGATGCGTGGCTGCAGTGGCAGAGCAGGGTACACGATCCAGCTCAATTTGGTGCCACCTGTGAGGGATGCCCTCTGCCAAGCCCCATGCTAGACAATGGGGTCATGATGTATAGGGCCCAGATGGCCCTCCAGGAGGAGCCCAGGCACGACACGGAAACAGGTATTTACAATAGTGTGGTCCCCACTGTGATGGGCTTCAGGGAGGTCGTGAGAGCACCAGAGGGCCAGCCAGCAGCCCAGGATGCCAGGAACAGGGGTTTCTGAGCCGAGACTGAAGGGTGGCCAGGCACAGAACCCATTTTGACCCAGCTTGAAGCCTGTGCAGGGAAGTCTCTGAGCCTTTGCTCCTTAAAGTGTGGCCAGGCACAGAGCCCATTTTGACCCAGCTTGAAGTCTGTGCAGGGACGTGTCTGAGCCTTTGCTCCTTAAAGTGTGGCCCATGAGCCAGCAGCATCCCTGTCAGCTGGAAGCTTTGCTGAAAATCAGAATTGCGGCCACATCCAGACCTACTGCATCAGAATCTGCATTTTAACAAAATCCCCGGGGAAAAAGCGCGTTCATGCTGGAAAAGTGCTGGTCTCGATGTTTCAGGAAGATGTGAGAAGCCAGGGAGAACTGTAAGCAGGAGTGGCACCCTCTTAGAGGACCGCATCCCTCCTCTCTCCCCTGGCTGCACACACTTGTGGGTGCCCAGCCCAGCACATCCACTCAATCCCCACTGACCCAGGCACCCAGGTCCCCTGGGACCATGTGTCTACACTCAACCTCCCCGACCCAGCGGGTGTGCTCCAGCAGATGTGTGAACCCCTGATCGGGCAATTAGTGTGCTGGTTGGAAAGTGGGCTGCTTCCCTGCGACAAAGGGGGATTTCTCCTCTCCCGAGACCTTGGACAAAGAAGACTTCCAGGATGGCTAATTACCTGATAGGTAGCAAGGCTCTCTCACCTACTGGGCCTTTTAGCTCAGTTAATAAAGCGATTTGCCTGGCCTTTTATGCTTCTCTTGTGATTTCTTGGCTGACACAGGTTTTACAAAATAAGAAGGTTATACAAAGCCTGCTTGCTCCAGGATTCAGCAGCTAGAAGAAGGAGGAGTACCTGGGCTCCTCCAGCGCCTCGCCGGGCCACAGCAGAACAGGACCCCTGCAAGAAGCTGAGGACCCCTGCAAGAAGCTGAGGACCCCTGCAAGAAGGTGAGGACCCCTGCAAGAAGCTGAGGACCCCTGCAAGAAGCTGAGGACCCCTGCTCTTGAAGGGTCTGTAGATCCAACAGGGTGTCTGCACCTATTATGCAGGTTATCCTAGAACTAATTTTAAGATTATGTATGTAAAAGGAGCTCAGTAAACTGTGAAGCTCTATTTAAATGATAGTGATTATTTTCTTAGACTACATATTGAAATTTAACAGGGGTGTTTTTAATTTTGAAATATAGATACTCTAACAACTAAGGTGTCCAGTCATTCTTGTCTGCCTGAGACTCAAGGGTTTCTTGGGACATGGAACTAAAATCAGGACGGCCCCAGGAAAACCAGAGAGTTGGTCACCCTACCAACAGTTCGGGGCCCAGCCCGATTCCAGGCACTGGGATTACAGCTGTGAGCAAGACTCAAGCACTGTCCTCATGAAGCTGAGCGTCTAATGGGGAGAAAAGAAAAGAAAAACAAGTAAATAAACAAACTAACAGTGATAAGTGTTCTTATCTCCTTGGAGCTGGGGGAGGGGCACATATCTTTTAGTCTGTGGGATCCCACTTTTCCAAGGTGGGGGGTGGGTGAGGTAGTGAGTGAGGCTTTTTCTGAGCCTTCTACCTTGTTGCATCTCCGGTTCCTAGTGCTGTTAGGACCCAAGACCTGGCCTCGGGGTCTATATATGCCCTGACCCTGGCAGGGTGCTTTCCTGCCAGCTTCTCATAGGGTCCTGTCTTCCATTTCTGTCTTTGTTTCTGGATCCTGGGGATTTTTCTTCTTCTGTCATCTTAGGAGCATTTTTATAATCGTGTCTACTATTTTATTATTATATTGTATCCAGAATTCTGTGTGTTTGTACTGGGGGTGGGCTGAGTCTACACCAGCTCCACCCACCATGTCCCTGGAAGTCCACCATGATCTCATTTTCTTAGTAAAGCATTTCAATCGAAACATAACATACAAAAGCATGAAAAAGACACACATCCTAATGTACAGCTCAAAGGATATTCACCACGTCAATATACCCATGTATCTGGCATCCAAATTAAGAAACAGAATACAATCTGTACCCTAGAAGCTCCTCCATGCATCCCATTCTACTCAATACCCCCCCCAGGGTAACTCTTACCCTGCCTGGGAACCCACACATTAGTTTCTTGATTTTTAAAAAATGGAATCACCATAGTTTGATCTCCTCTGTGTCTCACTTCATTCAGTGTGAGATTCATCAGTGCTCTTGCATGTAGTTGTGGATCACTCATTGTACCACCATACAGGACTCCATCATGGCAGTGGACCACCATTTATGTCTCCATTCTACTACTGATGGGCAGTGTGTGCCTATCACAACCACTGCTGCCGTAAGTATTTGGTGAACACACAGAGGCAGGAATGTTGGGTGCACACCTCGAAGTGGAATTTCTGGCTCATAGGTAAGCACGTGTCCAGATCTACATGCTAAGATCCTTCTTGCCCTCTTGAAATTGTCTCCTCAGCTATACTTGAGTGCCAGGTCCCCGTCATCATTCACTGCTATCTGCCCAGTGCCTTGTACACGACAGGTGCTTAATGAATGCTTGTCGAATAAATGAAGGAATGAATGAGAAGATTGGCAATGAGCCCAGATGGCGGGTCCAGGCTTGCCTATTCATCTTCCCCACACCTACCTGCTCCCTGACCCCTGGAGGGGCCTTGGGGCGGAGGGTGGGTGTCCCCACTCAGATGCAGCAGAGTTGCCGGGCCTGCATGTGAAAAGGATGGGAAGGACGGAGAGCTCGCTTACCCAGCCCAGGCCTGGATGCTTGGGTCTCCAGACTCCTGCACGGTCCCCACAAACACCCCTCAGCTTTCCATCTGAGCCAGGCCCCTCCCCCACCCCCGGCCTCAGCACCACCGGGGCTGAAATCACAAAACACATGACCTTCAGCCACCCAGGAGCCCTGGCCCCCAGAAAGTCCAACCAGATCTGTCCCGGTGCTTAACGTGGGATGTCAGGCAGCCTGGAGAGGTGTTTTTGTTCCCAGGCTCCTGGCACCTCCAGAACCATCTGAGAAACTGACAGTTCTGGGAGAGGAGGTGATCCTCCTTCAAGCAAATCAATAGAAGAACCTCCTGGTGCTTCATGCCTGTGTCAGACACAGGACACTCGGCATCAGAGTGACTTGGCTGCATTATCTTTTTTTTTTGCTTTTTGCTTTTGGGGTTTTTTGTTTTGTTTTGTTTGGGGGGTTTTTTTTGGTCTGTCAGGTTGGTAAGGACACTGTGCCTTTAGTACAGACCAAGGGCACAAAATGTTTGGGTCCTGAGTCCTCTGCTGTGTTCTCAAGGAAGTGTGTGGTGGGGGCAGGGGGAGTGCATGTGACACAGAGACAGGAAACTGGGAGGTGGGAGGAGTCAGGACAAAGAAGAGCCTAGTAGGAAAGAGAAAAGAGCAAAGTAAAAAGGATGTGGAAAGAGAAGGTGCTAGAAGGTGAGATGTAAGAAAAGGGAAGTGAACAGGGGACAAAGAAATTGTGAGGAAATAAGGGGAGAGGGAGGAGAGACAGGGATGGAGAAATGAAGGAGAAGGAGGGGAGCAGAATAGCCAGAGAAAAAGGAGAAAAGGGAAAAAACAAAACGACTGAAGAGGTAAGAGAGAAGGAAAGGAAAAGAGAGAAAGAAGAGAGGAAATAAAATAGAGAAGGCATTCAGGAGAGAGAAAGGGGAGGAAGATGAACAGAATGAAAGGGGAGAGGGACCAGAAGTGCTCCCAGAGTCCCGCCGAGGGTGTCAGGGACACTCAGGGTTTTTCAGGAGTGTTATTGCTGGCGGTTGTCAGACAGATTCAGGGGAAACCAGAGACCCAAACAGCAAGGGGAGGTGCCCAGGTCCCCTCGAGTTTGTCCTCTCTGCCCTTCAGAATGGAATTCGGATGGCTTGAAATGTGGCTGCAAATGCACTCTGAGCCCCCCAGTGGCCCCAGAGAGGAGCGGAAACAGTGCACCAGCAGCAAAGAGAACTTGGGTCTTCGCCTTTCCACAGAATCCTAAGTGTCCCCAAGTGGGCTGGGTCCAGCACCCCAATCAGTCCATCTGTGCCCCCCTCCCCCAACCCATGGGCCCAACTGAAGCCAAAGGACACTTCACCCTTAGGGAGAAGGCAGCCCCCCAGCCTCTCAGAGAATTAACACTATTTGTATGTCAGTATATGTATATTATATGAACTTCAAATGACTCAAAGGCATATTGTGTCCCCATCTGGATGATCTCCTCAAAGAAAGATACTTTGGTATAGAGCCCCTCTTACATAAACCCTTTAGTGTGTTGTGCGATGCAGGGTGCATAAGACCTGTACCATAAACACCAACTAAACTGAACATTAAAAAGCAAAGAGAGGGCTTCCCTGGTGGCACAGGGGTTAAGAACCCTCCTGCCAGTGCAGGGGACATGGGTTCGAGCCCTGGTCCGGGAAGATCCCATATGCCGCAGAGCAACTAAGCCCAGGCGCCACAACTACTGAGCCTGCGCTCTAGAGCCCATGATCCACAGCTACTGAAGCCCGTGTGCCACAACTACTGAAGCCCGTGTGCCTAGAGCCCGTGCTCTGCAACAAGAGAAGCCACTGCAATGAGAAGCCCACGCACCGCAATGAAGAGTAGCCCCTGCTCGCTGCAGCTAGAGAAAGCCCGTGCGCAGCAACGAAGACCAAATGCAGCCAAAAATAAATAAAATAAAAAATAAATTTATATTAAAAAAAAGCAAATAGAAATTCAATTCCTTGTCTTCTGCTTTATAAAAAATATTTGTACCCCATTACGTTGGGGAAAAATGATTTCAGAAACTTCTTTAGAAAAATGAAAAGAATCATACCTAAGGACTAATAACTATGGGAATCCAAAAGGAAAACAAAATTTTTTAAAACCCCAATAATAAATTTCTGGCATGGGAAGTAAAATCTTGCTTGGAACATTCTAGAAGCCTGGGAAAAAATAAAATGAATTCATTTAAAAAGAAGACGAAAAAACTTTGTAAGAAAATTTTCTTAATGTTGACCAAACATATCCTTACTCTGAAAGAAATCTATCATGTGGGACTTTATTTACAAACCAAAAGAATGATTCACGAGCAGTGCCCTCAAAGGAGCAAAATCCATGGTGATATCACCCCAAGAAAGATAATTCTACAAAAAACTATACTAGTGTGGTCTAATTCTATTTCTTATTACTCCTTGCTAATTTGCTTTTCCTGGCTGCTTTGTTCTTAGCTGCTAAAGAGCCCTAGTCCTTTTTTTTTTTTCTTAAAGTAGACTCTTGCTGCTTTGTTATAAATATATTTTGTACATTCAATACATGACATTCGCGGGGACCCTGAAGCTAAACCATTTAACTAAGAGCAGTGAGAAAGATACCCATTTGTACCAAAATCTTACTTAAAGATTTAGAATATATTTTATCGCATATATGTAATAAAATAGATGTGTACGTGTATGTGTATACATATGAGCGCACCTATATATGTACACAAGTGTTCATACGTGTGCATTGCATACATACATACGTGTGCATGACTGTGTTTGCATATGTGAGTTTATGTTTGTTCTTTAAGGTTGCAACTTCATTCATCACGAAGATCTCAATTGTGAAAAAGAAGAAAAATGCAATGAGAAAACATGAATCCTTCAATGACCTCTGCACAGCGATGAAGGTCTTCGGCCGGGCGGACCACACCCGAGGCCGCCTCTCCCGGTGCCGGCCATGCGTGAACCAACCCGGACACCCAGAGACGTGTGAGGAGAAGCTGCCGGGTGTCTTATTGCAGGTGTTCTACCTTTAATGACTCCAAGGTGCCATTATGCAGGAACGTGGCCAAGCTCTTTTTCCCCAACTATTTATACGTTCAACATGGACCCAACTGGGGGAGGGAGGGGGTGGGTAAGAAAGAGATTTTAATCTCATGAGATTTATTTTTTGTCGTAAAATGACTTAAAGGGAAATGAGGTGGATCGGTGGCAAATTGTCCTGTATTGAGAGCGTGCTGCGTGCCAGGTGCCACACTGGGGGCTTTATAAACAGCCCCTCATTTAATCCTCATAACACCCCTACGTGTGGGGATCGCCATCACATTTCCTGGATGAGGAAGCGGGCTCAGAGAGGTCCTGGCGGTTGCCGGAGGTCCCTCAGCCTGCGTAGATAGGTCTGGGAGCCTGGTCTGTATGCTCACAAAGCCTGTGCCTTTTCGCCTGACACCAGGTTTTCTCTGGATGCCAAGGGCGACTGCACCAACTCCTTCTAACAGCCTCCCGGGAGCTGAGTGATATGCGCGGCGTGTTTTCAATTCTCTTCTCCAAAAGTGTCTCCCTCTTATTCCTACCACTTGCCCTGCTCAATCCCCAGATCCCAACCCGGTGTTTCTGGACCTTCCCAAGGCAGGGAGGTTTGGGGACATGAGGCTAGATGTTTAAGGGGTCCCCCTGGCCCTGGGAGTCTGTGAAATACTCACGAAAGCAAAAGGACTTTCATAAAAAGGCAATTTCTTCAGCACGCAGGGGGGGATAAAAGCCACAATATTTTCCCATTCTTTTTCTTCAGAACTTGATGAAAACATGAGACCATGCACAGGCAGGAAGCAGAAAATGATCATTTCACAGCAGGCAGCCGCTGCGCCTATACACAGGGCACGTCGAATGGGAGGGGGGATCGGGCCGGTGCCTCTGAGGGATGGTCTTCTCTCTGCCCAGTGGGGGCCCTTCACCTCTTGGGGTCCCCATTGCTGCTCCAAGACCCTCCTGCTCTGATGGTCTCCCACGGTCCGGATTCCCTGGTAAGGTCAAGGGCTGCCTGAGCCTGGCACTCTGCCGTAGCCCACCACCCCCAAAAGGGGTGGCATTAGATGTTAAAGAGGCCCAGCAAACACTTTCTGACTTCTGGGAGGAGATGTTCAGGGGAGCTGGCAGATCCAAGTTCATGCACCTCTTACTAACTGTTTGCCCTTGTCAAAGGACACCCCTCTGGGAAAGAGCTTTCCTCCTAATCCTCATGCTGCTGGGGGTGAAGGGGGAGGCTCAGACACTCGTCCCCACTTCCGACAAATCGCTCGGGCTTCTACTTTGTTGGAGTAGTAGGCTTCTGCAAAAGATTATTTTTAAAAAGAAGCAAGTCCAACAGACACTGGGGACACAGAGAGCAGGATTGAAATCTACTGGCTGTGTGACCTTGAACAAGTCACCCACCCTCTCTGTTTCCTGCCCTACAAAATGGAAATAGGGGCATCTACTTCATTTGGCTGTTGGAGAAAGGCAAGGCCTAAGAGCACAGACTGTGACCACAAGGGTCGATCCTCTCCCGTTTACGAGCGTTACACAAGCTCCGATGGGTTATTTCAACCGTAAATAGGATGAAGACGCAGGAAAGGCAGGAAGGCAGGGGCGTCAGGGAGGTGGGGCGTGGGCAGCCTAGAACCTCGGTTGCCTGGGATCGTCCTGCTTTTGTGTACGTGGTGGAAAGAACTGGGAAAGTTAGCTGGGGGTCTCAGCAGGACCAGCTTCGTGGGCATGCCACCTCTGCGGTCACTCAGGGTCCTGTGGACCCCGGCACTTGGCTTCATGCTCTGTTTTCATGCTCCTGAAATTCATATAAATTTTGAAGAAAGGGCCCCATTTGTCAGTTTGCACTGCGCCCTGCAAATTATGTGGCCGGTCCTAAGACTCAGACCATGTAGGTGTCCTATGGCTGGCTGCATGTCGGCTTCGATGTCTACAACACAGGCACACTGGATGGTGACAACATGATGCTACAAGTGACAGAACGATGTCTATGCTCTTCTGAGGGCCCCCTGGGCTGTGCTGAGCCCTTCCTATGCCTCACACGGTATGCTTGACCCCAAATAAATATGTGTTAAAACACTCTGGTGAGTTTGGGACTCAACGCCCAGTGCCCATCCGTAGAACAGTGAGGAGTTAAATCACAGGGATTTGGAACCAGTGGGACCTGGGTTCAAATCCTAACCCCTCCATCTGGCGGTCATGACCTTGGGTACCACCCTGCCCTTCTCTGCAACTTGGTGACTTCACGGTTACAATGGGTGTGATAACACTACCTCTTTTCTAAGTTGCTGGAGGTGGGGGGGAACGTTTAATGAGATTGTGTGTGTTGGGCACCATGCCGGGTGTTTTAATAGTAACCCTTAAAATGCATTTATTTATTAACGGAGTACCTACTCTGTGCCAGGCACTGGGCTGGGCTCTGAGCACACAGCGGTGAGCAGATGCAGCCCCGACCCTTATGGGGTTGACAGCCCAGACGGAAGGCGGAAAATAAAGAAGCAGAGGCTGCGGGATAATTTCAGATGGCGACCAGGGTAGAGAGGCGGGCTCTGCTATGGGAAGGAGGTTATTAATCACGTGACAGTTCATTCTGATTCAGAAATTAAACTCTTTATGAGCTAGAGCCATGGGTTTCAACCCCACCCACTTTGCAGCACTACTGGGGGAGGGAAATGTTTTACAGGAATTTCCAGACCATCCTCCCCAACTCCACATCTGGAGAAGATGCTACGTCTCCCCACCTCCGGGAGAGCCAACCACCCCCAGAGGACCCCAAGCAGAGCCCCTCGCCCTGCGGCCCTGGGACCCCAGCCCAGGACTGCTGAGCGCTAAGAACAAATAGAAAGGGAAATGAACAAATTATCCTGATAATTTGTTTAAGAAGAGGGGGGAAAAGGCACCCAAGAAAAATGATATCCAATAAGACGGTGAGTTTCTAATGAATGTGCGGATAATGAAATAAACCCGTTTAGGCCACGCTTGGCCCTGATCTTCCCAGGCCTAGATTAAAAAATGGAACATCTGTGATGATTTAATTTACATCTTAATAACAAACAGGCCTCGAGAAACCCGCGGATAAATGCCTTTTATTGCTGGCGTATCTTTTTCGCTGCAGCTTGAATGAAAACTCTGGTAATTAATTGTTTTAAGCGATTCTATTAAAAAGTGTCTGCAAGTGCTGTGTGCCGAATGCTTATGTGGACCGGGCTGCCACAGGAATACAGACAAGCCCAGGAGCGGACACAGAATGAGGTGCCTTATTATTATTTTTTCCACATTCATTGCCTTAAAGACACGCAGTCTTTTTATTTATTCTTTCAAAAGAGATAGACGCAAAGCCCGCTCACTTCCCTTCCGTGTTTTTCAAATCTTAATTGTCAGCCTTCTAAGTGACACAGGGCCGGTCCCCCTCCCCACCCCAACGTTGCCTTCAGACTCTCCTCCAGTCCACGCGGGGAACAGTGGCCGCATTGCTTCCTCTTTCCAAACTTCAGATTCCTAATCTGGAAAATGGAGACATTACTATGTGGTGTCTGACTTGTAATATGTTGGGGCCTCTTTTGAATAATCATTTCTTCAAAACAAACTAAGCAGGGCAGAAGTGCCAGGCAAGGTGCTGGGTAGAGCCCAGGGCATGATTCACAGTTTCTGCCATTTGTGAAGCTCTCATTGCAGAGCTGGGTGGGTGGGGGGAGCAGACAATAAATGTGCGATAAACAAGCGACCTCTTACTGCCTGCTTCCAGCCCTGGCTGCACATTAGAACCCCCTGGGGAGATTTTAGGACAAACCCTGGCCCCCACCCACCCCTCGGAGGTCCTGATTTAATTAGTCTGGGGCTGAATCCAGGCATCACTATTTTTTGAAAGCTCCCCGGAGGATCCACAGATATTTCCAGCTCAGCTCAGAGCCATGAAGGGAAGAGAGGGTCTCAGAAGGCAGAGCCTGAAGAGCAGTCACCTCCTTGAGGTGAAGACGTCTGGGCCAAGACGTCCATGCTGAGGACCCTCTGCGGATCTGAGGAAGAGCGTTCCAAGCACAGGGAACAGCATATGTGAAGGCTCTACAAGGGCCAGGTGTGTTGGAGGGGCAGAAAAGTGGGTGTTTGTGCTGGTGGTGAGTGTGTGGGGGGGGAAGGTGCTTCCCCAGCTGGTTGCCTCTCCCCATCCCCAGCTCCCTAGTCTGGATCAGGCTCTGCCCTGTACTGCCTCAGCCCTGAGTGATCCCATCACAGCCCGGAGCACCGTGGAGCATAATTTCCTTTGTCTATACGCGGAGTGGGGAGGGGGCTGGATTCTGGACGGCAGGTGGGTCACAGACGACCCGCCCATCTTCTCGGCTCCAACATAAGGGCCGTCTCCGTGTGGGACCTTGCCCATATTTTCGTCTTTCCAGCCCCTGTCCCATCCCAGGCCCAGTGCCCACCGCAGTGAATCAGTACGGTTTGTATCCAAGGAGGGAAGTGAAATCAGCCTTCCGGGGACAATCTCCGGGTCTGCTACCTGCTTTCTAGTCCCCATCTTCATTTCTTGCATCTGAATATTTTTCACATTCCAACTTTAAGATTATTCCTCCCATAAACAGAGTCTTTACAAAAGTGGAAATGTACCTGGTTGACAAACATATGGGGAGAGCTCAGCTTCAATGGGAATCAGAGAAAAAGAAATGAAAGCAATTAACATTTAAAGCCTTTAATTTTTTAAAAATCTTGTTGTTGTTGTTAAGGTGACTTGTCCAAGAAAATCAGGATGTGGTGAAAAGGGCCGCCTCGTGCATTCCTGGTGGGGATGTAACACAAGGGCAGGATGTCTTTGGAGCGATGTGGTGCTACCAGCTAAGCTCTTCACAAGCAGACATGCCCTGGCGCTGGGCTCCAGCTCCTGAGGGAACACCTTCGATATTGAAAGAAAACAATGCACACAGAATGATGCTCCTTGTAACATTATATATGAGCCCCCAAATGGGCAGTGACCTAAATGTCTACCCAAGGGAAAATGAAAAATGAATTATGACTTATCTGTAGGCAGAATATTATGCAGCCATTGAAATGTTTACAAAAATGAGTAACAACATGGAAACATAATTGTCACATAATAGTAATTGAAAAGGATAAAAGACACAAGATTACATAGCAAATATGATGTCAAGTATAAAAAAAAAAAGAAAAGAAAAAGGCACAGGGCAAAGACTCTAAATAAAACAATAAAATACCTTCTCGTTACATTGACGGAAATGGAAATTAAGGCATCTCATCTGTTTTGTTTTGGTGAGAAGGGGAGAGGGTCTACCATAGTCTATTCTTCTCTTCTAAGAATTATGAGGTTTTTTTCCCCATCATTTATCTCCCTTCCCACACAGAGGTAAAAATCTCAGTCTTCAGAATAAGGCAGGCTAGGCTGAATCCCATTCAGCTGCTCTCACATTCACCAGCGCTGTGACTTTAGGTAAATCACCTCCTCTGTGTTTCAGTCTCCTCATCTGTAAAATGGGCCCATTCATGCCTTGTGAGACCACCAAGGGGAACTTACAACGAAATCAAGGTGTAAAGTCCTCAGTGCCAACCTGAGTATTGGTCATCATATAACAGTGTCACGATCATTTTCAATAAAATTAGAGATTTTTAAAAATCAAAGCCCATTCAGTTTTGCATATTAAAAAAAATAACATCTTTTTAAATTAAATGGCCCTCCAAATCTGGGCCACAAACTAATAAAGGAAGGCAAACCTGAATCGAAGTTTCTCGGAACCATATTTGTCAGAGCTTCCTCACATGCTCTGGGAGGGTCCCCCCCATTTCCTACAGACTTTGGCCACCCACATGAGATCTTTAAGAACCCCCTTACTAATGGGGTAGATGGGAGCAGGGATACAGGGTGGGTATGGAGAACCAGGCAGAGCTGTTAGAAAGTCAGAGATCTGGGTCAAGACTCAGAGACCAAGACCCTCAGTTTCCTGACATATGAAGTGGGTGGGTGGGTCTAGATTGGCTTTTCCCAGCAAGGATGTGAGTCTGATGCATCCTGTCCAATATAAGGCCCTCCTCTAAGACATCAGTTTATTACAAAATGCATTTGGCCATGGACATTCCCCCAACAACTGTTATTGTTGTTTTTGTTGCATAATAACATTTACCAAAGTGCAAACACCACTTGGGAAGCTGAGAGTAAAGACGATGCATTCATTTCACCCACATCTATTGAGAACCTGGTGTGTGTCAAGCAGCATCATGGGTGCTGAAGATACAGCAGGGAACAAGACAAAGAAAAATCCCTGCCCCTGAGGAGGTGGACAAAATGAAACTCATAAGTAGGTAAGTTATAGAGTTTGATAGAAGGTGATAAATGCTATAGAAGAAAAACGCAGGACAGAGCAGGGGAAATGCAGGGACCAGAGGGAGGGGTTGTGATTTTCAATAGAGTGGTCCACGGGTGCTTCACTGAGAAGGTGACATTTGAAGAACGACTAAAAGGATCAGAGGGAGGTGTTTAGGCAGTTATTGCAAGGAAGAGAGTTTCAGGCAGGGGGAACAGCCTATGCAAAGGCCCTGGGGCAGGAGTATGCCTGGCTTGGAAGAGCTGAGTGGGGCTGGAGCAGAGTGACCAAGGGAGAGTGGAGAGGACAAGGACAGAGAGGTATCAGGGCCACTATGAGGACTCTGGCCGGCATTCTAAGCATTTCACAACTCACAGACTAGAAGTAGGGTTCCCCATCCACACTTTTCTCACTCTACCTGTATGCAAGAAATACTGCCTCACCAAAGGTGGGCAGAGAGGCTTCCTTTCCCTGTACACATCACACAACCCCATCAGTGGTACCCACAGTTGGCAGGATCAGTTTCCTTGTTCCCCAGGTACAGAGGATCAAAGCAAGCTCGGCAAGGTGAAGTCTCTTGCCCACCGCCTCACACACAGGACTGGGGGTGGTGGGGGGGAGATGCAGATGCAGGTCTAAAGGGCTCCATTGCAGGGCCAGCCCTAGAGAGACTGAGGTCCATGGTGGAGGAGAAGCCACATAAATATCGCCCCTCCCCTCCCCTACAACTCCCCTCCCCTCACTTACAACTACAGGGACACTCAAAGGCATTTTAGGAAAAAATTAAAGTGCTGTAGTGCTTTACTCAGTGGGAAGTAAACATGTGAGACTCATTATCCCAAGAGGTGGTGCAGGCTAAAAATACATGTTGGTTCATGGAGGGTTTCGATTAAAAGCAGGGATGATGGATTTGGAGAGTGTTATGAAGGAAAGCTAAGCAGCTAGGCGAGGAGGCAGTCCTGGAAGGAGGCGAGGTCACAGAGGGCAGAGGACACCCCTAATCCCGACCCCTCTGGGAGCACTGGGGAGGCAACTCAGAGGAGGTGTTTACGGGACTCTGGAGCCACAGAAGCCAGGCTTGCAGCCCCAGCTCCGATGTGCGTACACCCTGAGCAAGGCTTCCACCTCTCTGACCGCAGGCTCTTCTTCTGTGAAATGGGGAGAGCAGTAAGCCTCACCTTATGGTAGTGGTGTGATGATCAGATGAGCTAATGCATGTAAACAAGCATGCTTAGCAGTGCAGGTGTTTGTTCAATGTCTGTCTCCCCACCGACACTGGGAAGTGTCATAGCCCCCTCTCTGCCCGGTTGGTGCCTGACACACAGGAAACACTCAAAGAATATTTGTTGAGCTACATGTCAGCTTCCTGCATGACCATGTGTATCTATCTGGGTGCCAGATCAGCCCCGTCTGCTTCCTCAGGGTGCTACAGCCATCCTAGCAAAGTCATACCAGCCCGGGGAACCACCCAACCAGTTTAAAGGATGAGCCTCTAGCCAGCAGTCAGAGGAAGAGACTCAAGACCTCAAAGTCTAGACATATTCACACTGCTGTATTTAAAATAGATAACCAACAAGGACCTACTGTATAGCACAGGGAACTCTGCTCACTCTTCTGTAATATCCTAAATGGGAAAAGAACTTGAAAAAGAATAAGTACATGTATACGTATAACTGAATCACTTTGCTGTACACCTGAAACTAACACAACAGTGTTAATCAACTATACTCCAATATAAAATAAAAATTTAAAAAATAAAATAGAAATTTTACAAACAAAAAAATAAAAAATAAACATAAAAATGGCTTCCAATCCAGGCAGACATCACCCTCAGCTGCCTGATCCCCAAGGAGTGGCAGGAATGGAGTGGGGTATGAATGGACAGGGGAGCCTTGAAACTGACATTTCCAGTCTGAGGTTTCATTCATTCTTCCATTCTAAAAATTGTGAATTTCAGTGGGATGGAACATTTTCTTTTCTCTACAATAAGAGAACAGTCCAGAGGCTAAAAGCAACCACAAAGAAAGCGGTCTCACGTCTCAGTGCACTGAGGCCTGTGGAATACCTCCTTGGTGACAGGGACAGGCCTCAAGTCCTAGAGCAGCCCGGTCCCAGAGGAACATAATGCAAGCCACATATGTCATTTTAAACTTTCTAGAAGCCACCTTTGAAAAAGCAAAAAAAAAACAACCCCCAAAACCCTGAGATATTAATTTTAATATCTTTTCTTCAACCCAATGTATCAGAAGTACTATTGTTCCAACTTGCAACCAAAGTTAAAAATGTTTAATCAGGAGGTTTACACTCATTCTTGGGACCCAGTCTTTGAAATCCAGTGTATATTTTACCCTCATGGCCCGTCTCAATTCATTTGAAAATGTAGATTCACGTGGCCACGTTGTTCCAAATACACTTAAACATTTTCCAATAACTGAATAGAGTATCTGTTTTTAGATTTAACTAATTAAAATCTAGTTTAACCTAAAATTCAGTCCCTGGGTCCCACTAGCCATGTGCAGATCCCTGAGTAGCCACATAGGGCAAGCGGTTACCCCTGAGAATTCTCAGGAGTCAGCGGCGTTCCCGCTCCCTCCACCCTGAAACCTGCTTTTCTTACACCCTCGTGTCTCCCGCTGCAGGTCCCCCAAAAGCCTGGAGAGATTCACAGACCTGGCAGAAGGGGGTCAGGCTCCCTGTCCCCAGACCCCCAGCCCGGGAAAGGCCTCTCCAGTGGCCCTGGCACAACATGGAAACAGCCTCATGTGCAGAACCGGGAGCATTTAGAAAGTCTCTCTGCGGGGCTGGAGGACGCGGGCCCTTCCCCTCCACCTGCCAGCCCCCTCCTCCTCGCAGACACAGGCTCCTCCCCTGCCCTCCCCTCATCCCTCCTGGACGTTTGTCTCTGGACTTGGCTGCCCGGCCCTCTCTGGAGACGCAAATGCGGTGCTTTTCTTGCCAAAGAGTAGGAGGTGGAGAGTCTGGAGGAAAGGAAGGAGGGACGCCAGGGGAGCAGGGGCGGATAAGAGAAAGGGGAGATGGTAGGAGACAGACAGACAGAATGATGGAGCCAGACAGAGAGACAGGAACAGAAAAAGGACCAGAGAATCCTTGAGAGAAAAGGGCTCAAGATATAGGATGACCGACTGTCCCAGTTTGCCTGGGACCAAAAAGGCACATGGGATGTGGGACTTTCGCGGCTAAGACTGGAGAAGCTCGGGGCGGGGAAGGGGTCACCTCACCAAGAACCACAGACACCAAGAGGTAAAGCCTGAGAGATGCAGGGGGTGGTAGGGAGAGAGTAGGAGATGGTCAGAAAGGGGCTGGCAGGTGCCCCAAGCCCAGGCCAGGCTGGGGTCCATTGCTGGGCGGCCCTGGGGGGTTGCTTGGGGTAACGGGGCCCCAATCCCACAGGCAAAACTCAAAGAATCTTCCCCCAAATGCTCATGAACCTGACCTTCTTCTCTTTGAAGAGAGGCAGGAAGGGGATACCTGTTGTTATGGACTGAATGCTTGGATCCCCCCCAGCTTCATATGTTGGGACACTATCCGTCCTGTGGGGTGGTATATTAGGAGGTGGGACCTTCAGGAGGTGATTAGGATTAGATGAGGTCACGAGGGTGGAGTGCTCACGGATGGGATTAGTGTCCCTAAAAGAGTCAGGAGAGTGCGTGCTTCCTCTCTCTACCATGGGAGAACACAAGAAGTCAGTGGAACTCCGCCATGCCGGCACTTTGACCTGGGACTGCCAGCCTCTAGAACTGACAGAAATAAATTTCTCCTGTAGATAAGCCACGTAGTCTATGACATTTTTGTTATAGCAGCCTGAGCTAAGAGACCTGTCCCTCCCTAATGCCACCTCCCCTTTGAACAAAGGAAACCACAGACATTTCTCCCCACCCCTCCAGCGGAGCTCCCCACTCCCACCCCTGCCCTCCCCCATCTGGGTGTCTGTCTCACACCCCTTCCCAGGTGGTCCTGAAGCTTCCCAGCCTGAGTTTGCAGAACCCTAGCCCCCAGGTAGAATCAGAAGAGGCAATAGAATGATGTAATCATCTCCCTGTGTGAAACTGTGTGACCCTAGGCAGGTGACTTGACCTCTCTGAGCTTTAGTTTCCCATCGCACTGAGGGGGCAGCAGAACTCATGCCATTGTACACACGCCACCCTTTTAGTCAGTCCTCACCACAATCCCAAGAAGAGAGTATTATTAACATCCACACTGTGTAGATGAGGAAGCTGAGGCCCACACAGGCTTGGGGGTGTGCCCGAGTCACACAACTCAAACCTGGCAGGCACAGGATTCAAAGCCAAGTCCACCTGGATCTCAAGCTGTAGCTCTGAGTCACAACTCTACAGAGAGCTCTCCTCAGAGAGCTACTCCTTTCAAAGCCCCGACAATAATTCTAAACTCCAGGACACATCTGGACCCAAGGCTCTGGCTTTGGAGGGTGGCCTCTGAGCCATCTCTTCCAAAACTGAGTCTTAATGAAGTCACTTACTGAGCATCTGACCTCTGACACCACCACTGCTGCCCCAACTCAGGCTTCGGCACGTCCATCTTCAGCTGGTTGAGCTGTCGCAGAATCTCCGAGCCTGAAATATCCTCGGGTCTAGCTGCCTGGTGATTTTCTCCCCCCCTTTCTTCCCCTTTGCTTTAAAATGTTAACCGTGAATGGATTTATTTCAAACCAAATCTCCTTTCCCCGTTTCCCCGGGAAAGTATGACAGTTTGCGAGGCCTGTAATTCTTTTCTCCCAAGTTAAGGTTTGCTGGAGAGAAATGGATTTCCCCACATCACACAAAGAATGCAGGGGAGAGAGGAGGAGACATAAAAAAAGAAAAGGGAAGCATTTGTCAGATTTGGAGAGTGTGCGCGCGCGCGCACGTGTGTGTTTCCCGCCATCGGCCGATATTTCACAGAACTTTGTTCTCACCAGTTCGTACAATTAACATCACAAGGAGAAGTCAGGTATAAATCAAAGTTCCTTTACATTTCACCAGAAAGATGTGCATCTGACTCTTTACTCAGCGTGCACTAATAAAAGATATGTGGTCGCCTTTGGCAGGAGAGGCAAAAATAAGCAATTTAGGATCTTAAAAGATAAAAGTTAATAAAAGTAATTAAGATAATTAACCACCCTGAAGAGAGAAGAATTTACTGCTGTAAATTTTGTATTTTGTTTTGCTTGGCAATATCACAGCTGCCACTCTGCTTAATATACAGCACGTCAAGCATCTGAGGGTCTTTGGCCGTCAAAAATCATATACAATAAAAATTTTTAAGAGAGGAGGAAGAAGGGGAGAAAGATGAGGGCTGCAATTACAATTTTTAAAAAACCTGGTTAATTGAGTTTGGAGCCAGGTACTCAGGATTTCTGTGCGTTTTGCCGGTTTGGGGAGGATGGAATTTTAGTCTCTCCATGTACTGTCTCTGCAGTCATGTAGGGATTCCATCTGTACCACCCTGCCCCACCTCGGCAGCGGGGGCAGGTCTATTCCCTTCCTTGGCTCCAGTGTCACCAACTCAGATCAGCCCTTATTCTCTCTTTCCTGGGCTGTCTTGTTCCTACCATGCTATCTCCATAAGCATCAAAGAGGTTGCTCTGGCATCCCAAAATGGGGTCTCCCCGGGGCCCTCAAGTCCTAATTCCTAGCCTGACATTCAAGCCTCTCCAAGACTGGGTCCCTGTCTCAACCCTGGGTCCATCCTTCCTTCTTGCAAACGTTGACACTAGGCTCTGTCAGGTCTCCCTAAGTGATGTGATGTTTCCTTCTCCTGGACCCTTCAGCCACACGAGGCACATGGCAAACCCCTGCTCACTCTTCATCTGTCAGCTTGAGTGTCATTAGCTTTTGGAAAATGCCCCCAACAGATCCCCCACCTCCTAGGACCCCCATGACACTCCCACTCTCCTGTAACTCTTTGATCATCCATGCATAATGTTACTGATCTCCTTTTAGCTTATTTTCTATTTACTGGTCCTCACATTTAGTTGAACGACCATTTAGCCCCTATTGAACGCCAGCTACTGCACTGGATGTTGTAGATGCAAAGGTACCTTCGTTCATTCAAAGAATTATCAGTGGAGCACCAGTCATGTTCCAGCCGCTGTCCGTGTACTGAAAACGTAGCGGCGACATAAAGAGCCAGAACGTCTGCTTTCGTAATGCTGAAATTCTAGGGGGAGGGGGGAGGGGACAGATGATAATCAAGGAACAAATAAATATGTAGCACAAGAGGTAGTGATAAAGGCTGAACAGAATAGAGCAGAGGAGGGCAGAGAGATTAGAGTCAAGCAGAGACACGAAAGAGAGGAGGGAAGGAGGCAGGCATTTAACTGGGGGACCAGCGCTCCTGGCAGAGGACTTCGTGCATGCAAAGGCCCAGAGGTGAGACTGAGTCCGGAGTGTGGGAGGAGACCCTCCCGTGTGGCTGGGGAAGGCCAGTGAGGGTGGGTCATAGGGGTTCAAATCACTCAGCACCCCATAGACCATTCTAGGACTCTGGCTTCTCCTTCGGGAGGGGCCAGGACTGGAGGGCGAGGTCAGGAGGGTGACCAGATCTGCTTTACTGTCAGCAGCTCATCCTGGGCTGCGTGCGTGGAGGGAGGGGGCGGATTCAGGTTGAGTGGGGAGGAGAGAAGAGGAGGGAGCTGCGAGGTGGCTGTCAGAGGCTTCCAGGCCAAAGGCGAGAGTGACGGGTAACGGGCCCTGAATGCCCGGAGCATCCAGCAGCCACGCGGTGCATGAGAGCCTTTCAGTTTTGGTGTGTGCCACACACACATGCACACACAGTCCACACCGTACGGCCTGGAATGTAAGTGGTGAGCAAAACAAGGTCACACTGAGTGAGCACACTTGCCTTCTTGCAAAAAATATACATTATGCACTGACTGTTTCTCCGGCCCCTGGTTTAATAAGGAATTCTCTCTCACCTCTTGAACCTTTGTGTCTACCTCTGATGCATGATGGGTGCTCCTGATCTCTTTGTTGAATGAATGAATGAAGGAGAAGAGGAAGAGAGAGAGACCTGTGAACAAGTAGATATCATGAGATGACTCTAAACCAGAGGCACGAAGTGGAATCATAGGTGTGAACATGCGGCAGGAACCCGCTGGAAGAATCCAGATGGCTCCCCATGGAGGCTCTGCTGCCCTGGCTCAGACACACCCCATTCTAGGTGTCCCTCTGATCCTCCAAGATTCTCTCTCAGATTGTCTCTGAGACCCGCCAGCTGCCCTTCCCCGCGGACATGCCTACCCGAGGAGCCCGCCCAGCGCCATGTAAATCTGGACCCAAAAGGTGGGCACCTCAGATCTCTCAATAATTAGACTTCAAGTGGCCCCCATAACTCAGTAGCTCGGCTCCGTCGGCTCAGCCCTCCGAGGCAACCAGCCTATTTCTCTGGCAGGCTGACCCATAAAAATCCCCGAAACACATGGATTTACTGTATTTTTTTATTGGGATTTGGAGAAATATACCTGCTACCCAGGGGCCTTGGGATGTGGGGACGTAATTTTGAAATGCACATCGGTAAAATAAGGGGGAATTATAAGAAAGAGTCAGCAGGCTCCCGCTCTCCCAGGGAGCAGAAAAGATGGCGCTGGTGGTTAGTTACTGCTCTGAATGTAATGGAAGCCACGTGAAGGTGCCCCAGCTGCAGGTTCTACAAGGCCCCTGATTTCCCCAGAAGGTTAATCCTACCATGGGGCCTTTGCACTTGCTGTTCCCTCTGCCTGGAACTCTGTTCCTCACACACCTTGGCGAGGCCGTTCTTCTTATTGCTTACTTAGTTCTCAGCTCAAATGGCACCTCCTCGTGGAGGCCTTCCCTGATCACTGTTCCAATGCTGCGCCCACCCAGGCAGGCTATTCTCTTACCTGCTTCAAATTCTCCTCCAATTTTATCCACTTCTGAAAGTAATCTGTACATCCTCTTGTGGCCGTGGCTATTTTGCTTCCTCCCGGGAGAAAGTGAGTTCCTTGTGCGTCTCAGTCACCTCTGCATTCCCAGTGCTGAGCTCAGGGCCAGGCCCACAGTAGGTGCTCAGTACGTATTTGTTGAGTGATGTAATGATCTGACCTTGCAGGTGGGTGGGGGACGGGGGCTCCCGGCTTTTGCTTGCTCCCCTCCTTCTGCCCTCAGCACCCTTCCCAATCAGTTTACAAGCACGATCTCATTTGAGTTCACGGCAACCCAATAAAGTGAGGGTCCTTCTTAGCCTCACTTCACAGGTTGGGAAACTGAGGTTCCAGAAGTTAAGCCGTTTCCCTGTGGTGGCTCAGGAAGGGAGGGACAGTGATGGGAACTGAACCATCCCCTCTCCTGTCAGCTTCAGAGTGTGGGGCGGGTGTGGAGCTGAACCTCAGATGGCCGCAGCCTGCCGTGCTGTGGGGCCAGAGCCCTCTGAAGCTCCATCAACGTGTGCTGACTGGATGCCATTCTCACGCCAAGTGGAGTGAGGCCCTGGAAATCATTTATTCCATCCCTTCATATTCATAAGTCCACATGGGGAAACTGAGGTTCAGGGACTTTCCTGAGGCCAAACCTCGTACTTGGGGCAGAGTGAGGGCCAGCGTCCAAGTGGTGGAGTACAAGAAAGGTGGAATTTGGAGACCTATCACCCTGGTTTGGTGCTAAGCTCTGCTTTTCCGCTTAGGCTCTGAGAGACTCAATCTTCTCACCTGTAGAATGGGATGAAGGAGTTCCCTGGTGGCCTAGTGGTTAGAACTCTGGGCTTTCACTGCTGCTGCCCGGGTTCAGTCCCTGGTCAGGGAACTGAATCCCACAAGCTGTGTGGCGAAATAAAAAAAAAAAAAAAAAAAGAGTGGGGAGAGTAATACCAGCCCCAATGTAATAGTGATGAGAGAGCACACGTATGGCATCCCCGGCACACAATAGGTGCTCAACAAATAATAAGAGAAGGTATATATTGAGCTCATTGCCCATGCCCAGCCCCATGCGTGGCACTTTTCAGGTGGCTTCTCAGTTCTTCCTATACCAGCTGTGAGATAGGTGCCATCACCAGTTCAAATTCACAGAGAGAAAAGCAAGCTCCGAAGCATTAGCCACTTGCTTGAGGTCATCCAGCCAGCCAACGGCAGAGGCAGAATTTGAGCGCAGCTCCATCTGACCTCAGAACCTGAGTCCCTTGTCATTCTACCTGGTTTCCTCATCTATGAAATGGGAAGAACCATGCCAGCAGTCACCTTGCAAACCATTGGTGTGTGCTGGCCAGAGAGTTGGGGTAGGGGGATGGATGGGTGGATGGATGGATGGATGAATGGATGGATGGGTGGGTGGATGGATGGATGAATGGATGGATGGGTGGGTGGATGGATGGATGAATGGATGGATGGGTGGGTGGATGGATGGATGGATGGATGGGTGGGTGGATGGATGAATGGATGGATGGGTGGGTGGATGGATGGATGAATGGATGGATGGGTGGGTGGATGGATGGATGGATGGATGGGTGGGTGGATGGATGGGATGGGATGGGTGGAAGGGTAGGTGCATGCATGAGTAGGTAGATGTATTAGTAGACAGATGGAGGGGTGGGTGGTTGGACAGTTGAGTGGGTAGGAGGGTAGATAGGTCAGTGAGTAAATGGGTGGGTGGGTAGAAGGAAGGAAGGAAGGGTAGGTGAACACTGAAATACTCCCTGCACGCCACAAGTGATATTTCTCCCTCTGAAAGGCCATTCCTCTCTGAATGGCACCTGTTTCTCTCCCATCCCGTGATCCCCATCACGCACATATATAGTCAGGTTCTCATCACTCCTGCAGGGGCCCCCACCTATGCCTCTCTCTCTCTCACACACACACACACACACCCCTAAACAGCACAAAGGCGCCTCCACAAATGCTCTGGGAGCAAAGAGACCCAGGAGGTGGTCTTTTGGGCTTCTCGTATTAGCATATCAATGCAGAACCCAGAGCAGAGGGGCTTGGAGACTTGGATTTGGCAAAGCAAATTATTCATTCCATAGTGAGACCTCCCCCAAACCAACCTAAAAAGAGAGAAATTATACTCTATTTCCCGTGTTTTGCGTCCCAAAAGGGTCTGCCCTGAGCTCCTCTCCCTGCCTGTTACTGTTCTTCCCCAGTGGGAGGAGAGCTCCAGCGGCTGCCCAGGTGTCTGGATGTCCCCCACCTGGGAGGGCTCTCTGGAATTTTCCCTGGAGTCACAGACTTGAAACCAGCTGTGAGGCTCTGGACTCCACATTCACATCCCCGGGCCTCAGTTTCTGTCCTGGACTCTGGGACTAAGGAGGTCTTCTTAGTGGGGGTTGTTCAGTCAGCGGATATTTGCCCAGCACCTACCGTGTGCCCAGCTTCACGTTCCCAGAGGACATGGAGCAGGAATCCAGCAGAGGCTGCCGTGAGGGTTACAGGAGACGGCGTGGGCAAAGGCCTCTGCAGAGGGCCTGATGTGCCCGTACCCAATGAGCAAGTCTTTACAGTCAGGATGTAGATAACATATACCTTACCCCAGCCTGAATCAGGACCTTCCTGGACCTACCTCGTTCCTGTGAATGCTTCTTGAAAACTCTGAGATCTGGTAGAAGAGGCTCCAGGGCTGTCCTGGGTCTTAGTTCCCACCTTCCCCCTCACTTGTTGTGTGACCTTGGGTGAATCACTCACCCTCTCTGAGCCACAAGTACCGGACCTATAAATGCCTAGGTTGGTTTAGTCCAGTAGTTCTCCACATTTAGAAATAGATTCTATTCTTTCTTTATTTTTTTAATGGAGGAACTAAATATTTATATACTTTATCATGTATAAGCACTGCCAACCCTGAAAGACAACACTCTCAATATCCCCATTTTACAGGTCACAAAACTGAGAAGGCTAAGGAGGTGAAGGTCAATGGCTCATAGGCAGAGTCCACATTCACACCCTGTCTGTCTGACACCAGGACCCATACCTCTCATGGATTCCCTTTGCTATGTGTATGCTTGGAAATAGAAGTTTGCTGCATTCTCTGTCTCCGCACATCAATCTCAATGTGCGGGGTGTGGGGAGGGGGAAGGCCAAGTCCCTCCACATGGGCAGCTAGGACTACCCCAGATGAAAAGCATTTTAAGGTCAAAATACAGTGTGATTCCTCCCAGGAGGGTTGTCTTTTTAGAGCGTGTGTTGGGAGAATGTGACTTATGACACAGGGATTAGCTATTTACCAAGTGGCGACAAGAACGTGTGCTCTATGCGTCCCGGTTACACCTGCTCCCCTTGCTGGAACAACGGGCAGAGATATGGCAGGTCCAAGGAGGAAACTGCAAAGGAAACACGCGACTCCAGCTCTCCTCTCCCCGCTCGCCCTCCTGGAAGCCTGGCCCAGCACCACCACCCGCTCCCACTCCATCAGCAGCCCTGCTTCAGTCCCCAGCTTGCAGGGGCTTGTGTCCTCCCAGATGCAGGATCAGCCATCAGTGACAGCCCCTCCCAGGTACTCTGGGAGAGTCACCTTTAAGTCCCGTGGAAGAGAGGCAAGAGCAAAGAAAAATAGCCCCAGTCTTAAGAGCAAGATTCTGGTGCCAACACTGCCCTTATTTTACTCACTGTTAGCCTTGAGCAAGTTGCTCTATCTTCTGCAGGCCCCGGTCTCCTCATCTACAAAATGGGTATAACAATAATGTCACTCAATAACCACTTTTCCCACAACCCTGGTACCAAATCACTTACCTTCTCAAAGACTCAATTTATTCACCCATAAAATGGGTCAATAATAACGAGCCTCGCAGAGTTACCTTGAGCCCTCAGTGCCATGATATATACCAGAGGTCAGCAAACGTTTTCCGTAAAGGGCCAGATATTAAATATTTTCGGCTTTGCAGGCCAGATGGTCTCTGTTGCAACTACTCAGTGCCGCCGTTGTGGCATCAAACCAGCCTGAGACAAAATGTGAGCGAATGGGTGTGGCTGTGTGCCAATAAAACTTTATTTCTGGACACTGAAATTTGAATTTCAGATAATTTTCATGTGTCACAGAATAGTATTCTTCTTTTGATTTTTTTTCAATGATTTAGAAATGTAAAAAATTATTTTTAGCCCACAGATCCTACCAAAACAGATGGGTGGTTTGCAGCCCCTGATACACACGCCAGTTGCACTGTACCTGGCACATGGACCCTCAGTAAATGTTCATTTTCTCTATTTCCACTTAAATGCAAGTTTTAGAAAGAACTTTTGAGGTCATTCACCCAGTATTACTTCCACTTTCGGAAGCTCATCCATCAGACTTGGGAGAGAGAGAGAGAGCTGGCTGTTGGCTTTCTGAATATAAATCTTCTAAAATGGGGTACTTGATTTCATCCGCAAAATCACTCTTCCATCTCTAGCCAGTCTATCCCAAAGTCATTTTACAATGAAATAAAAGTATGCCTTGAAATAAGCACACTTCAACACTTATTTTACAATCCCTATGTCCTTAAATGCTCACAACACCCTATGAGGGAGCTGCTATTATTCACGCCCATTTTTCAGATGAGCAAAGTGAGGCCAGAGCAGTGGAGTCATTCTGCCAAGGCTTGCAACCACTGTGGATGGGCAGAGTCAGCATTAGAACCCAGACTGTCTGGACCCAATGACAAGGCTTCATGGTACAGAGCAAGGTCTTTCCACCTTTGAGAGGATGGAGGTCACGGCACCACTGGCTATCAGCTCCCATCTCCCAACATCCCCCCCAGAGAGACCCCCACCTCACTGCTCCCTGCAGTTAGTTACACTCATTCCCATGATTCAGTGAAGCTGAGCTGTTTCCCAGCAAGAACATTATTCTTGCAGGGAAGTGAGGTTCTGATGTTGGGGGGATGGGGTGGGTGAGGGAAGGGGGTGGCAGGCAAGAAATCAGCCCATAAGCAATTAAAAGACACAAGATTTTTAAAAAATATATTGCTTCCTCCGCACAGCGGGCTGCAGATCCTGGTGGAGGGTCGCACAGATGCCCGGCCCTATTCGGTGGCGGGAATGTAGGAATGGATTCCGTAATTGAACCCTCATGTACTGCGGGCTGCAGGAGGACCTCGGGAGCGATCCATCTCCCCTGGCAGGCTCATCCTGGGAGGCAGACGAGGGAGGCCTTGTTGAGTGCCTTCCGAGACGAATATCACCGCCGCACGAGGAACGGCTAGCAGGAACACCCTCGTTTGTTTTTTGGGTTTTTTTTTTTTTTATAGGACTGACATGGCAGTTTTTCCCCCGATTTTTCAAAAGCTACACTTATTTACTGCTCTTTGTGCATCTTTAGAGAAATGTGACCCCAAGTCTTTGTCTTCTTCATGGCAGCAGATGGGAGAGGAAGATCAGAAAATGGAATTAACCCATTTTCTTTTAAAAAAGAGAGAAAAAAATTACATTCTGTGTTTTATGTTCACATAAGATTAAAAAAAATTCTGACTGCTCAGAAGGACATAAAACTAAAAGGTCAAATTCCTTCTCCTTAGAAATATTAATTCATCCATCTGAGAAATATTTTTGAGCACCTACTATGTGCTGAGCTCTGGGGATATAGAATTGAACAGAGCAGCAGAGTCCCTGCCCCAGTCCCTATCCTCGGAGCTAATTAATGTTAATTATTTATTGCATTATCTTTCTGGAAATCATATATATATATATATACACACACACACACACACACACACACATACATACACACACATATATATATATGTATTTTAATGAGTTGGATCATACCAGACATTATGTTCTACACCTTAGAGTGACTTCTTTATTTTAACAAAATATTTGTGGCATTGCTTTTCATTTTAGCAAATAAAAATCTGCCTAATTTTCTTTCTAAATGGCTGCGTGATACTACAAAGTGTACCTGTAGCAACATTTAATTAATGGCCCATTGATGGACATGTTGGTTGCTTCCAGCTTTAGGCTATTGCAACCAGTGCTGCGGTGAACATCCCTGAGCAAAATTTCTGTTTTCATAAATGAGGAAGGAACTCAGAGAGGACCTATGTGGTGGTCACTCACGTTGCCCACCTCATATGTCTTGTTCTCCTCCTCATGGTAGGGCTGTGCTTCCTTGCCCACTTAGAGGTAGGTGTGGCATGGGACTGGCTTCAATGTCATATGTCATATATTTCCTGCATAGTAGCTTTGGGACTGAGATTCTCCCCTCTTTTTTCCTTCTGCCACTGCGGCCAGCCATGCTCCAGAAGGTGACTGCTCCATCCATCAAGGTTCTAAGCTACAGATAATGGAAATGTGCAGCAGATCCCCCAGCCAACCTGCAATGGACATATAGTGTGAGCCAGAGAAAAATATTGTTTCATACCATTGAGATTGGGGGGATATTTGTTACTGCAGCATAGCCCAGATTATCCTGACAGATGCAAGCTACTAAAATGTTTCCATTTTATAGACAGGGAAATGAAAGCTACATTTATTGCCCCTAATCACTCGGGTTTAAATCTTTTGATGACTCCCCACAACCTCCAGATTAAAACTCAAACTCCTTAGCATATTATTAATAAGCTTTGGTTATTTTATAAACACATACCAACCATTTCAGTATTATTTCCACTAGATTTACCTTGTGCCCCAGGCACACCTAAGACTCACCATAACTGCAAATTCCACAACTTGGTTCATGCTGTTCCCTAGGCCTGGAGTGTCCCTCCCTGCCTTGGCCTCAGGATGAACTCCTACTCATCTTCCAATCCCCAGCCTAAAGAGGTGCCCATCTGTCAAGCCTTGCCTGGTCCTCCCAGGCAGCTGCTTCTCCAATACCTTAAACAGCCTCCATGTGGGACTGTATTATACTCTTTCCTAACTGCTTATTTATGTGAATGTTTTGCCCACCCCCAGATTGTGATCCCCTCGCGAGCATGTAATCTATCTTATTCATCTCTCCCTAGTGCCCAGCACAGAGCCTGGCATATGGTGGGTGCTAGGTAAACGTTTTACCAATGAATTAGTAAATGAATGGATGGATGAATGAATGAATGAATCCACAATCTTGACCTTCCAGCCCTGTCCACTACCGCACTGGTTTCTCCTTCCATAGTCCTTCTAGTAGTATCTCATCACTAAAGAGCTAGCACCTGATTCGAGGTCTCCCTGCTAACTCTCAGATAGAAATGGATAGGACATTGATGGTAGACAGAAGGTTTCAGGACACCAATGCGATTCCTCTAAAGGCATCATTAAGCTCTGCACAGTAAGACAATAAGGCAGTTTGGCAGGTCCTCAAGAAGTTAAACGTGGAATCACCGTATGACCCAGCAATTCCACTCCTAGATATATAACCAAAAGAATTGAAAACAGGTGTTCAAGCAATTCTTGTCCACACATGTTCATAGCAGCATTGTTCACAATCACCAAAACATGGAAATAACTCAAAGGTCCATCAACGGATAAATAGATAAACACAATGTGGTCTATCCATGCAATGGACTACTCTGCAGCCATAAAAAAAGAATGGGGCTTCCCTGGTGGCGCAGTGGTTGAGAGTCTGCCTGCCGATGCAGGGGACACGGGTTCGAGCCCTGGTCTGGGAAGATCCCACATGCCGCGGGGCAACTCGGCCCGTGAGCCACAATTACTGAGCCTGCGCGTCTGGAGCCTGTGCTCCGCAACGAGAGGCCGCGATAGTGAGAGGCCCGCGCACCACGATGAGGAGTGGCCCCTGCTTGCCACAACTAGAGAAAGCCCTCGCACAGAAACGAAGACCCAACACAGCCATACATACATACATACATAAATAAAAAGAATGTAAGCAGACAAGAATAGCATTAAAAAAATAAATAAATAAAAAAAAAAAAAAAAAAAAAAAAAGAATGAAGGGCTTCCCTGGTGGCGCAGTGGTTGAGAATCTGCCTGCCGATGCAGGGAACATGGGTTCAAGCCCTGGTCTGGGAAGATCCCACATGCCGCAGAGCAACTAGGCCTGTGAGCCACAACTACTGAGCCTGCGCGTCTGGAGCCTGTGCTCCGCAACAAGAGAGGCCGCGATAGTGAGAGGCCCGCGCACCGCAATGGAGAGCGGCCCCTGCTTGCCGCAACTAGAGAAAGCCCTCGCACAGAAACGAAGACCCAACACAGCCAAAAATAAATAAATAAAATTAAAAAAAAAAAAAGAAAAGAATGAAGTACTGACACATGCAACAACGTGGATGAATCTTGAAAGCAGTATGCTAAGTGAAAGAAGCCAGACACAAAAGGACACCGATTGTACCGTTCCATTTATATGAAATGTGCTAAATAAGAAAATCCGAAGAAGCAGAATGTAGATTAGTGGATGCTGGGGCAGAGATGGGCTTGTGCGATCTTAGCTCCCCGACCCGGGCTACGGCAGTGGAAGTGCCGAGTCCTAACCACTGGACCACCAGGGAACTCCTGGAGAGTGAACTGTTGCTGGGTAATTTTGGAACGATGGGAATGATCTGGAACTAGATAGGTGTGATGGTTGCACGAGCTTGCGAATGTACTAAAAGCCACTGAAGTGTTCACTTGAAAAGTTAGTTCCGTGCCATGTGAATTTCACCTCAATTAAAAACATTTTTTAAATAAAATAAGCTAGGAGGGCAGCTGGCACATTCCTTCCTGGCTTTCTTCTGGAAGCAGCACGGCGGGTTGAAAGCTGGGGCAGGGCAGGCATCCTGAGCAAACTTGCCCAGGCACTAAGCAGCCTGTGTCCCTTGAGGGTAATCCCTGCAAGGGGGCAGAAATGAGACGCAGGGTGTCAGCGGGCTGCACATTCTGGAGGAGGCAGACACAGGGCCACAGAGACAGGGAAAGAGGGAGAGAGAAACAAAGCGGTAAGAGAGAAGCTCAGGGAGGGACGAACAGGGGAGAGGGCAGAGGGGGGAGGAGGGAGGGGTCTTGGATGAATTAAGCAAGCCAGGAGGACCACAGAGTCCTGATTGCTCCCTGCCGGGCAACACGTGAATAAGGAGCTGAGAAAAAAGAAGCAGAAAATCAGGTTTTTTTTCCTCCCAGTGACAAATCCATCCCACAAGCCAGATGGAGGCTCTGCCACAGGCCTTTGTGTGGGCCTGGGGAAGGAAGGCCACCTCGCGGTCCCCACCGTGGGGGGTGGACACATTCCAAGGGGCTCTCAGGGGTGATGGGAGGGCGGGCATCCTATGTGGTGTGGGCCTGGGGAGGCTTTCCTCCTCTGAGCCTGCTTCATCTGTAATTAGAGCACATTGTGTTTTCCAAAAATGACTACAGCAACATTTTCAGAACTTGCCAAACGAGAAATACAGACTAATTCCCCTCTCTCTGAAAAGTAGGCAGGTCTTTGCAACTGCATGGACTTGAAAGAATGCAGCAGATGCTACATGACTTCTGAGATGAGGTCGTGAAAGGTAATGTGGACATTTGCCCTTGGAACCTGGCCGCCATGTTGTGAGGAAGCCCAGCCCACATAGGGAGAACATAGCCATGTGCGATGTTTCACACATGAGCCCCAGCTAAAGTCTTAGCCTATAGCCCCCGATCCAACAGCAACCACAGGTATATGAGGGGACAAGCCTTCAGAAGTCCCCACTCTCAGACTTTGAGCCATCCCAACTGGCACCCCATGAAGCAGAGACCAGATATCCATGCTGAACCCTGCCCAACTCAAGATCCATGAACGAAATAAATATCATTGTTTTAAGCCACTAAGTTTGGGATGGTCTGTTATACAGCAGCAGACACCTAGAAGGAACAGCAGAGTGCCTGATGCTTTGCTATCACTCCCGAGATGTTTGCTGTGGACGGACGGGCAGTTCTCAAAGGGCCGCCACCTCCCCTACAAGGTAAAGGCTCCGTCATTCTTATGGGCTGAACTGTGTCCCCCAACAAATTCATAGTGCGTCCACCCCAAAATTCATATTCATATCATGTTGAAATCCTAACCCCTGGTAGCTCAGAATATGACTGTGTTTGGAGATAGGGCCTTTAGAGAGACAATCAAGTTAAAATAATGTCATGGGAGTGGGCCCTAATCCAATATTCTAGTGTCCTTATAAGAAGACGAGATTAGGACACAGACATTCTCAGAGGAAAGACCCTGTGAATATAGTGGGAGAAGGTAAATATCTACAAGTCAAGCAGAGGGGCCTCAGAAGACACCAACCCTGCTGACACCAGGACTTCCAGCCTCCTAAACTGTTAAAAAATAAAGTTCTGTTGTTTAAGTCATCCAGTCTGTGGTGCTTTGTTATGGCAGCCCTAGAAAACTAATATAATCAGTGAACCCATTTTATAGATGGGAAAACAAAGCTCTAAGAGTTAGTGCCTCACCAGGCTGCCCAACTAGCAAGTGATAGAGTGGGCTTGGATCCTTCCTGCCTCTCGGGGTTGGGGTGTGGGGGGTGATCCCATGTGCTAGGCCTGAATGTAGCTAGATAGAGTAAACCAGCACTGATTACTCAAAAACGCCAAGCTGCACCCAGGGCAGACGTTGCCAGTCCATTGCAGCACACTCTCCCCCAGCCCCAATGTGACCTGAATCTCTTTCTCCAGCCAGGCAGTCCCATGGGGGCCAGGAATGGCCAGAGGAAGACAGATGGTCCTGGGCACAGCTCAGAGGGGCCTGCCTAAGGCTGCCCTATTTGGATAGCCCTTTGGGGGAGTTGGTCTGGCTCTGTGCGGGTTATTATAGTGCAAATATTAGCCCAGGAGGCCCTTATGGTTAACGCATCAGCATTATGGTCACATGGCATCTGTGAGATAAGCCAGGATTCTACACAGAGTCTTATCCACGGGGCAGAGCTGGGCCTACCAAGGGGAAAATTACTGATAAATATTTTCCTCAAGAGGAACCCTTCTCCCTGTGCATACCCCAGCCATTGGGTCAGGAAAGTTTAGCAAGACCCCAGCCTTGAAGTCTGAAGGACCCCCAGTCTGCCCCATTGAAATCACCCAGAGGATTAAAATAATTACCTGAGCCAGCCCCACCTTCAAAGAGTCTCATGGGACTGCCCTGGGGAGGGTCCAGGCATAGGTTTTTCTTTAAAGCTCCCTGGAGATTTTCTCAGACTCTGAGAACCCCAATATGAACCTCATTGGGAATCTGGAGGTGCAGAGGCGACCCTGGGTTCGAGGATTACCTTAGGTCTCCCGTCAGTTTCTCGATGGGGCAAACTTGTCACTGCCGCAGGACCTTTGCACAGGCTGTTCCTGCAGCAGCCTCTGCACTCCACCCTTTGCAGGTTCCTAATCCTCCCTTGGACCTCAGCTTAAACACCACCTTCTCCAAGCTGTCTCTCCCTGATTCTCCTGCTTTTTTTCCTCTTCTCTCTCACCGTTCCCTGTTCTTTTCCTTTAGATCTCTTATATTTCCCAATGTTGTATTCTTTGCTGTTTTCTTTGCTTGCTGTGTGTCTCCCCACTAAACTGTGAACCTATGGGGGCCACAACTGAATCTGTGTTCTTCACCACTGGGCCCAGTGCTAAGCACGTAGTAGGTTCTCAACAAAAACATAGTGAACGCATTTAATGACAAAAAGTCAATTCTCCTCCCCGAGCCTCACTTTGCTGGGAGAATTAAACGACTTAATTTCTGTAAAGTTCTTAGAAAGTCCTACCTCATGTTAATTAAATGAGCTGGTGCAGATCAGATGCTTAGCGTAAGGCCAGACCTAGAATAAGCTCTCATTATAGATGATGACTTACTATTATTATCATAGTCATTGTTGTTGTTGTTTGCCCTGTCCATAGCACAGAGTAGGTGCCTAATAAAAATGTGAACTATCAAGGTAATGTAGCCTTGGACCGGCCATGAGGATGGAAGACATGGCTGCCAGAGGGGCTTCTGTTCTGGTCTGATGTGGGGAAGAAAGCATGGCTCAGAGAGGGGAATGCACTGACCCAAGGTCACCCAGCAATCTGAGGCAGCTCCAGGACCACAAGCCAGTGGTCCCTTAGGCAGATCTCTTCCCCTCTGTGTAATGGGCCTGTTGGCTCTGTCAAGGTCACAGAGGTCAGGCCCACTCCTGCCCCCAGCCCCAGACCCCAAAGCCTGCACCATGTTGACCTGGGTGACCACTTGGTGGCACTGTGGAGTCGCCGCCGACTGACAGCCAACCCAGGAACCCCAGTCCAGTATAGTGTGACCAAAAGACCTCAGAGGAGGCAAAACCAGCCTGAAAGGGTGTTCTGTGCTGCATTCATTCCAGATGAGGAAACTGAAACCCAGAGAGGGCAGGCGCTTTGCCAAAATCACACAGCTAGTCCGAGAAGGAAGAAAAGGAAAATAGGCCTTTTATTGAACACCTACTATGTACCAGGTTTGCAACTATCTCATCCAGTTCTCACAACTGCCCAGTGACGTGAGAACTATTCTCCCCCTTTTCCAGATGAGGAGGCCAAGGCACAGAGAGCTTAAGCGGAACTACAGGAGCGAGGATGATAACAATAACAGTTGTAGATAGTATTTACTGAGCGTCGCCACACATCGCAAATGATGCCAATGCAGCTGGCCAGTCCCACAACAAGGCCGAGGCTTGGACACCAGGATCAACCCATTTTAAAGAGATGAAAACTGAGGATCAGAAAGAGGAAGCCATTTGCAGAGGTTGCACAGCTGGGAAGTGCCTGTTGCCAGAACTTGCTCCTGTCCAGAGAGGATTTGGCTGATTCCTGCCCTCTCTCCCCAGTACCCCAGTCTCAGGCAACTCCCAGGCAGTATGACCTGACCTAAGCCAGACCTAGGCTTCCAGGGATCTGGAAAGACCCAGCCCCTTCCCAAAACCCAGAGCTGTCCAGACTGGGCTCCACAGCTGGCTGGACTGGGTTGCAGTCAGGGGTCTGGTGCCCACTGGAACTTGGAGGTGTGTGGAGGGGTCCCTGCACCTCTCCACATGGGTCCTGGACCAGACGTGAGCTCAGGGATGCTGCTGCCTGTCCCTGGATGCTCTCCAGGATGCCCTGACGGAAGACGATGCTGGGCTGAGAACTACAGAGAAAAAGCCACGGAAAGATCATGAAGTAGAAAGAGCAGAGACAGCATAGAGGCAGCAACAGAAAGAGAACAAGGGAGCCAGAAAGACAGAGAGAAACAAATTCAAACAAAACAGAGAGGGACCGGCAGAGCCAAAAAGACGGCAGGCAGGGAAAGATGCGTATCAAGACAGACAGACAGAAGCAGAGAGAGACGGAGAGAGAGACAGAGACAAGGGGAGACAGGAAATCTCAGAGGCAGATAAGGACAAAGGGACAGGGAGTCACAGAGACAGAGAGAGTCGTGTTGGAGATGGAGACCCAGAGAGAGACAAGTACCAAGAGAAGGACCTCAGAGCGAATTCTCAGGGGAGAGGAACCAGGAGGTTGGGCAGAGAGAAGCCACCGAAAAGGAAGGGCTGGAGGAAGCTGAGAAGAGAAAAAAAAAGATCAGAGAGAAGCAAAGAGGAAGCTGAGATTGCTGAGAGAGCAAAGGGGGGAGAAGCCAGACGGGGAAGATGGGAGGGAGGAAGACAAGACCCGAGACCGGCAGAGGGTGGAGGCCAGGCCAGGGCAAGTGCGGCCCTGAGGTCGGGGTCCTCCAGCCTGGAGACCCTACCTGGGCCCTGGACACTGGGCAGCCAGGGCCCTCCGTCCACCACCTGCCCCCGGACCCTGGAACCTCTCCGGCAGCAGGGACCTGGCCCGGACCCTGGAGGGCACAGGCCAGGAGGTTGGACTCCCTGGCATCTTCCGTTGCCGCCCACTCAGCAGGCCCCAAGCCCGTCTTTTGCATAAAACAATATTCCTGTGGGGGATGCTAATGCGCCCTGCTATTTTTGCCTCTCCTGGATCGTGGTTTGCATATATTTGCATACCCTGGGAGAATTAAGCTGGGATCATGTAAATGAGCCCACCAGCTTGGGGGTAAGGGAGGATCCTGGCTCCCTGCCTCCTCACAGGCTGTGCAGGCCCCAGCCTCCCCCTGGGGCTGCCCTGGGCAAGACTGTTGACATGAAGTCTCAGCTGTATGCATTCTCATCCTGAGGCCACTGTCCACCCAACCTTGGGGTCACCAGAGGGAGCTTTCAAAAACCCAGATCTGAGCCTGTCACATCTTTCTTTAAAGCTTTCATGGCTTCTGAGGCCTTAGAATAAAGACCCAAACCCCATAGGAGCCACAGGGACGAGCCCCTGCCAGCCCCCTGTAACCAACAGTACCCCTCCCTCCAGACACATGGAACTTGCTCCTCTCGGGGTTCAGCCTCACCAGGCTTATGCCCACCACAGGCCCTTTGCACATGCTGTCCCTGCTGGCTACAACGTTTTTCCCTCCCCCTCCTCACTTACTTAACATCTAATTCATCCTTCAGACTCCAGGCAGAGTACCACTTCCGCAGGGAAGCCTTCCTGTCATCTCCAACCTCCTGAGCCTTATTTCCCCTTTTGCAAATTGGGAACGGTAGAAAATTTCTTCTTCAAAGGGCTGGATGCATCAGATGTTCCCACCATGCATGGTACATAGTAAGCCCTCAATAAACAGACAAGCATCCGGTTATCGTTATTATTATTGTTGTTGTTGTTGTTAGTGCTCTCTCTCATTTGGGTCTCAGGACTCCTGGTCCAGTGCTCTTTGAGCTGCCCCCCAACCCCACACCGCCCCAGAAGCTGGACACACCCATGCTGCCTCTTCCTCCTGTGGTTGGTGTCCTGCAGCCCTGCAGACAGTGAGGCTGAGAACATGTTTGAGTCTCAGAGCAGCCAAGCAACACTTGCCCTGGAAATGAAGTGTTTTCCTCCCAGAAAGTTCTACCCCTGACGTCAAGGGTCTCTCCTGTTCAACAAACCAACACTTGTTTATTAGGAGACTTTCGGCTGCCGGGGCAGGGATCAGCCTGGCTAGATTTGCACGGGGGCCGGTGTGCTCCGCACGTGAGTGCATCCGTGGTTGGCAGATGAGCGGGGCCGGGTGTGGACAAAGGCCCTAGAGAAGGGTGTGGTGGGCAGGAAGGCATCATCAGACAATGCTGTTCCAGCCTGCTGTGTCCCGGCTTTCCCAACAGACATCAAGATGCTGTGGAAGAAGGAGAAAATTATCTTCCTTACCTTAACTGTCTCTTCAGGGAGGAAACCCCCACTGGTCCAGCCCACACAAGAGTATCTGCTTGTCAGGAGAGATCCCCAGGGCTGTCTCTTCCTGAAGGGGACCAGTCCTTGCTGAAGGGTAAGGTTTCCACCTGGGAGTCATGGTTCCACATAGCTGGAGCCCCATCTATTCAGCCGAGGGAAGCAGACAGTCTACTATGTAACTACAGAAGGGGTCCCAACCTCACTCCATCCTCCAAGCCCCTCCAAATGGATATGAATGCCAGATCTGGACTGGAGACACCAATCCCGCTTCTGCACTTGCAAGCTGAATGCTGCTCAGAGCTACCTCAGAGACTCAGTTTTCCCATCTGAGAAATGGGGACAGCACCCAGATTTACTTCATTCATGGGGCTGTGGAGAGGGTTAAAACAGCGCAAGCAGCTCTGCACAGAATAAGTGCTCAATAAATGCATCTTCTTTATCCTGACAATTTTCATTAAGTCTTAGGTTCCCACCGAGTTTATCACCATCTCCCCATGTGACTTTGGGCAAGTCCTTGCTCTGCTGTGGGTCTCAGTTTCCCCATTTGAAAAGCAAGAGGGTTGGTCCAAATGACCTCCTGGGACTCGTACTATTTTACCATTTCCGGTCCCAAGTTCTATCTCTCGAATTCTGTTTCTCTGCAGCCATGACTGGATTCACCCATTTCCCAGAAGCATCAGCCTAAAGGGTCGAAAGGTTAACTTGAAAATATAATTCCCAAAGGAGATAGATCCTCCATAAAATCACCCTCCCAACTCTGCCCACGATCCCCCCCCAAAAAAGGGGGCTCTTGACAGTAGTGGCCACACTGACACAGCACCTACTATGTGCCAGTTACTCTTCTACATACAACCATGAGATACGACCAGTGCCTCCATTTTACAGATGAAGAAACCAGAAAATTGAGGCACAGAGAGGTTAAGCAACTTTCCCAGGATCACTCAGCTCTAAAGTGGTCCAGCTGGGATTTGAACCCAGACCACTGGGCTCTCAACCCCAACGCCCCCTCAACAAACAATGGAATATCGCGTATGCTATAGATCAATGGCAGGTGACATTTGGGTGAGAAGAGCCTCTGGGGCCGTAGACACTGCCCTGTTCTCAGCAGATGCCCCAGACTGGCCTCATGGGGTCATGATAGGAGGCCTGCTCAACCCCGGGGAGGCCAGACCACCCCCCTTCCAGCCTGTTGATTTAAAGAAGATTCAATTATCTCAGCCATGGTGCACACACTTGCTCTGATGAGCTGAAAAGGGAAAACGAGGAACCTGCATCACATCCTGTCGGACATAATTAGAGGTAACATCACTTTTAAGGAAACAAGCCTGTGACCAATTGTTCAAGAATGATTCAGTTGGTGGCCAGCACGGGCAACTGGGAAGGGACAGCAATCTGCCCTGATCACATCACCTGCATTTGGCAGGGGCCATGGGCTGGGTTGGGTGGCCAGGGTGTGTGACTGCCAACCCCCAACCGACAGCCTCCCTGCACCAGGGGTTCCTGAGAGCTGCTCAAGGTCATTTGGGGGTGGATGTGTGCGAGGGCCTGCTTGTTCTCTCAAGGCAGGACAACGGCAGATTTCAGGCCTTGCCAGACTGTGGGCATGAGCTGGGTGGCCTCGGGGAGGGGAAGATACGTAAGGGCCATCAACTCACAGCGGTTCAGCCATTGTCTATTGAGCATCTCCCATGCACCATGAGGATACAGCCTGAAAGTGTGTTCCAAGCAGAAAGGGCACTGTGTGCAAAGGCCCTGAGGTAGGGGCAGGCTTGGCACACTTGAGGCCGTGCAGGAAGTTCAGCCTGGCTGGAGTGAGGGTGCTTGGGAAGAGATGGCACCAGATGAGGTCTTTTGAAAGGTGTGAATGAGCCACTGACATTTCTCAAGCATTTCCTCTGTGCCAGGCATCGGGCTCCGTCTGCCCCACAAAGAAGGCTCTGAGATGAATCCCAGATCATAGATGAGGAGTCTGAATGTCAGAGAGGTGAAGTCATTGTCAAAGTCCCATAGGTAATACATGGTGGAGCTGGATTCCTTTTCTAACATGACTTGTCCCATGAGCCCAAACCATAGCTTCCCAGCAGGACAGAGCCTGGAGGTGACTTTGAAAGGTTAGTAACAGGAAAACTGAACCTGGCATGGGGGAGGCAAGGTTCCCACCGCCATGCTGAGAATCTGCCAACCTTGCATTGGCCCCCCAAGGGGGCCACAATAAAGCAGAGACCACCTTGGGGAACTGTTATGCCAGAGCCAACGTGCTGGTTTTCTATGAGCTAACGGGCATTATTTTTTGTTTGAAATTCACCACCGTAGAGCATTTCCGAACAGTTTTGGGTACACATACCCTCTGGGATGTCTTTTAAAAATCCATAGTTCCAAGTCTCTTGAGTTTGTAATATGCTGCCTACTGCACCCACTTTGGAGAGTCGCCATGTGTATTCATTGTATAAAGGCTCTGATAAGTCCTGCTGCAAAGGAACCTGTTTCTATTTCTTTAGCCCAGCATTCCCCAAATTCATTTGAGCAGGTAATCTTTACAAGCATGACCAGAATTGGGATTTCCCAGGAGTGGTAATGGGAAATGCTGGTCTTGGTGATTAAGAGAAGCTAAAATAATCCTTCTGACCTTGGAGGGAAAAAATCTGAATGTTTTGGAGGGTGGGTGAGATGATGAAGTGAGGGAGAAATATTTAAAGAACCAGGGGAGCTTTTTCATGCAGAGAAATGAAGATGCAGAAAAAGGCATGGTGGCCATGGTGGCCACCTTCAAATCCCTGGGAGGTTCCCAAGTGTTCTGTGGGAACACTAGTATCTCCTCTCTAGTTCCAGAGAGCAGAGCTAGGACCAGTAAGTGATGTTAACGTAGGAAAGGAGTTAGACCTTTCACTGGAGACCAGCTGTCTCAGTAGAAAGTGAGTTCCCCATCACCAGAAGTGTGCAAGTAGAAACTAGAAGACGATTGTATTAGGGCTGCTAAAGAACAGATTCCGTCCACAGTTCTGGAGCTTCCAAGGCAAAGACACGTTGACCCAGGCCCCAGCCATGCTATATTCCGCTCTTCTCTCAAGGCTGGGCAGAAGGAAACCAGGCACGTCACATCCATCTGACATTAGGAAAATTCTTATAAATAAAATAGTTCCTATAAAAGCTGTATGAGCTCTCTCCAGTCCATCTCATCTCGACAGTAATAAACCCAAGCCCGTAACTCCAGCATTGCCTTGCCATCCACAAGAGGAAACGCTTATTTTAAGAAGTATAAAAAGAAAAGTAATTTACAGTCTATTAACATTTTAAAAAGTGTGTTAGCAAGAAGGGGGAATACATTACGGGCTCAATGAGGGATCCAGAGAGAAGTGGAAAGTGGAATCGTATAAATTTTCCTTGGTCTCCATTTTAACCTGGAGAACTGCAAACTCATCCCGAATCCTTTCCCCTTTCCTGGAGAGGAAGGTCCGGTGGAGAAAGAGTGGCCAGGATGGGGGCAGTGAGGTGGGTCCATGAGGCAGTGGGAAAGGCATGACGGGGCATGGATTAGGAAATCGGATCTAAGTTCCCATCCCAGCTGGGGTTCCCAGGGGCTCT
Organism: Balaenoptera borealis; assembly: GCF_965194805.1. NCBI lineage: Eukaryota > Metazoa > Chordata > Mammalia > Artiodactyla > Balaenopteridae > Balaenoptera > Balaenoptera borealis. Next base: position 68,350,398 of record NC_138875.1, read on the forward strand.
GCCAGCTGCCCACCTTCTGTGAGCCTCAGGCAGATTGTCTAATCAATGGACATAATAGATCCCAGGGTCCTGTTGTTTCATGTAAAAGTCTTAGCTTTCCAGCAGACTTGGGAGGGCTCCGTGACTGGAGAGGCGCCTTGTGCGTCGTGGTCCGCACCTAGCTCCGTTGTCTCCTTGCCCGGCTGCAGGCCCTCCATCTGCGGTCCCAGAATGGAGCTACGTCCTGGGCAGGGGAGTGGAGGAGGGCGGGGATGGATTGCAAACTACAGATCAAGGGAAATACATGGAAACAATTATAGAAGGATGGACTGGAAGGGAAAACAAACCGTTCCCTCCAAGGAACGCAGCCACAGAGGACTAGCCAGAGGGAGGAACGGGGGCCTTGGGGGAGATGCCAGCGGCCGGGCAGGGGGAACAGGCACTCCAGGAGGTGGTGACATTCCATGTGGTTGGCACATGGGCCCTGAACCCTGACTCAGACCTTCACCTGCCACGACATGCCAAATAAGCCCCTGCTCCTTCCAGGGCAAGCATCTCACACACACACACACACACAGACACACACACACACACACTATAACTTATATATACACGTAGACACAGGCCAACACAATCTCACACATGTGTACACATGCACACAGAAAATACGATCACACACACCTATGCCTTCCACACACACGGGCCATCACAATCACACAAGCATGCACATGCACACAGCCTAACTTACCCACACACCCTCCAAAGCAATCACACATGTGCTCACATACACATCCACTTCTTGTACACATGTGCCAGCGTATGCACACATGTGCATACACGCCACACCTCACTCCCATTTGCATGTGTGTGTTGTGCGCAATTGCCCATGTGCACGCGTATATACGTGGGTGCTTAGTGTACACACTCACACTCACGCACACTCCCAGTCGTTTGCATTTACACACTTGTGTGCACTCACGGTCAACATACCCATAACCTGATAGGCGTTCCACACACTCAGCCACGTCCTCAGCATGCACCTCTGCCCACGTGCGCACGCACAGACACTCATGCGGCGACCTTCCCACCCTCCTGGCCACCAGAACGCAGGCCCAAGTGCCACACACATGCAGGTTCTCCCAGGAAAGCGTCCGTGAGCGCCAGCATGGGGCGTGGGGCGTGGGGCATGCGGCTGCAGGACAGACGGCTTCTCACATCCCGGCTGCCTCCCTGCCTGAGCCTGTGTTTGTGCAGCTGCTCCCTCTCCCCCGAATGTGGGGAGGGGGCAGGAAGAGCCACATCGGGGAGGGGGCAGGCCATGGCCAGCCCTAATCAAGAATTTCACACCCCCATCGGGACCAGGCCCCTCTGCAAACCCCGCATCCAGCTGGGTGAAAGCCCAAAGCTGGCTTTGTTCGCCGGGCTGCTGGGGACGACAGGGGCCCCACTCCGGGACATGCCCCCGCCCAGTTCAGAGGGCTGAGCTCCAAACTCGCCCATTGTAGGGCTGTTCCAGGCCTGAGCCCCACTTCCCCCAGCTGGGTGTTCCGCCAATGGCCAGCAGACACCAAATGGGCCTCAAAGAGCCCTCCTGCCATCGCCCTTTCCCAGGCCTTATCAGTGGGGAGGTGGGGGGAGAGGATGGGCCCCAGACACATCAGCCACCGGCACACAGGGGTTCCCACTGAGGCTGAGCACGTCTGCTTTCAAGATCTGAATCTGGAGAGGCCTGTTCTCAGAGCCATACGCCAGCCCTCCCTCCAATTTTTCCAGCCCAGCATCCTCAAAAATGTCGCAGGGTCTCCCCTCTTGGCCTTGGCCCAAGCTATTCCCCCTATCTACCGCCCATCTCAAATGCCTTTCCTCTCTTCTCAGCATGGACAACTCTTACTCATCACCTTTCAAGACCAGTGCTGATGCCTCCTCCTCCAGGAAGCCCTCTCTGACTCCCTGCTTTTCCTGCATCTTGCCCCTCTCGCGCCGCGCTGTCAAATTCTTGCTTCACTCGTCCGCATCCTGGACCATGGGATGCTGAGGGCATCCGACTGGGCTTCCATCACTGTAGCAACCCTCAAACTGGCACAAGGCCTGGCACATGGTGGATATTTGTTGAAGGAAGGGAGGATTACTGGGTGGAGAGACAAGGTGAAGTTCTGCATCAGTGCCTCACATCTGTGGGCCTCGTGCAATGAATTAAGTCCCTTAATTTAAGAGTTAAATAATACTACACATATATTACAAAAGTTAGGTAAATTTCCCCTTCCCTCCTGTCATTACCTAGAAAGCTGCCAACTTCTAGATTGTAATTATGTACATGAATAATGAAATTAGCATATCTACCAGCTCACTCCCTGCTCATTACATACCAGCAAGAGCCATGTGTTCTGATTCCAAATCACCCACCTCTGGAGGCTAGCTGGGCTCCGGGCTCTGGAACAGCCCCTGCGGAGAGGCTGCAAGCCCACCCTGCACACCCTCAGCCTGGGGGCTTCAGGGAGCCCTTAGAAACCCTGCTGGTTAGACAGTTCGTGTCCCATCAGCCTTTAACCTCATCCAGTGGGCGGATGGGAAGCACTGGTTGAACTGGCCACGGCAGGGGGCTGGGGCTGTGGGATGGTGATGCTGGGAAGAGGACCTGAGTCCTGGGTCCACTCTGCACTGCTGTGGGCCTGTGGATGGGCTTCCTCTCCCACCCGTGAAGTGGGTGTGGCAGTATCGTCTGCTTTGTCGAGGACTGTGGGTAAACAGGATGTGCTCCTAAAAGCAGTGTCTGGATGCAAACAAGCTTGGGTTCAAGATACGGCTTCACCACTCATCTGCTAAATGACATCACTCTGAGCCTCAGTTTCCCCTTCTGTAGAATGGGTATGATAGGCAAGTGAAGTTCCAGTGTGCCCATCATATAATAAACACGCAATAAACATAAAATATGGTGGGTGTCTTTGTCAAGATTGGTGTTCACCCCCTAGCCTGAGGGATCTCCCTCCCTGTGATGGACTAAATGTTTGTCTCCCCTCCCCGCCTCCACCAAATTCATGGGATGGTATTAGGAGGTGGGGCCTTTGGAAGGTATTAGGATTTATGAGTTCAGGAGGGTGGCGTCCTCATGACGGGATTACTGTCTTTATAAGAGTCACCAGAGAGCTTGCTTCCTCTCCTGGGTCTGCCACGTGAGGATACAGCAAAATGTGGGTAGTCTGCAACCCAGAAGAAGGCTCTCCCCAGAACCTGACCATGCTGGCACCCTGATCTTGGACTTCCCGGCTCCAGAATTGTGAGAAATAAATGTCTGTTTATAAGCCACCCAGTCTGTGGTAATTTTGTCATGGCAGCCCGAGCTTGTGAAGGTACTCTCCCAGCAGGAATTCTTGTCGTGAAATGGGACCAAAATAAAACCCAGAAGTCAGCACTTGGATTGACCTTGCCTCTCTACAGGGCATCCCCAACTCCTGGATCCCCCTGGAATTTTACCAGAATGCCAGGTTCTGGACTCTCTCCACCCAACGCCATCCAAACTGCCTTCCACGTGGAGCTGAAGCCATGACCAGGTGGATGAGTAAGGACTGGCCCGGTCTTGCTCATGTGCACTCACACATTCAAACTCTTATCCAAGGCTCACTGTGGGCAACATAAGAGGCAAAGGGGAGCCAGCGAATGCTTGCGAGCAGGGGAGAGCTGGCTGCTCTCTGGCCCTGCAAACTGTAAAGTGCTTTGCAAATTGTAAATGTCAGATTGCTCTGGGGACCTTTGTCCAGACTCCCCTGACCCCACAGAGAAGGACTCAGAGCCCCAGCTGGTGCCATCCTTGCCCCCCGACTTTGCCTCCTCAATACTGCAGGGCTGGCTGGCTTCTGCCCAAGCCCGCCAGCTTCCCAAATTGGCTAGTCACCTTCACAAGCATCACCATTATCCCTGGGGGGACCAAGATGAGCAAGGCCTCCTCCTAGTACTTACCATCTAGAGCTTTGCCACCCCGAGCTGAACTTCTGTGCCCAGTGACTCTGATTGGGTCCATATTGTACCCATTTCACAGATTAGAGATGAGTCAATCCCCGATTCATGGATAGAGTCAATGAAGTATTTAGCTGAGACCCACAAGGCTGGGCATCTTCAAAAGAAGAGGCTAATTAAAAAGAATGAAATATTGCCTTTTGCAGCAACATGGATGGACCTGGAGATGATCATACTAAGTGAAGTAAGTCAGAGAGAGAAAGACAAATATCATATGATATCACTTACATGTGGAATCTAAGCAAATAATACAAATGAACTTATTTACAAAACAGAAACAGACTCACAGACATAGAAAAAAACCTTATGGTTACCAAAGGGGAAAGGGAGGGAGGGATAAATTAGGAGTAGGGAATTAACAGATACACACTACTATATATGAAATAGATAAACAAGGATTTACTGTATAGCACAGGGAACTATATTCAATATCTTGTAATAACCTATAATGGAAAAGAACCTGAAAAAGAATATATTTTTATAGATATTCTTATATATATATTATTTTAATATATATATGTATATAACTGAATCAATTTGCTGTAACCTGAAACTAACACAATATTGTAAACCAACTAGACTTCAATTAAAAAAAAAGGAGATGGGACTTCCCTGGTGGCGCAGTGGTTAAGAATCCGCCTGCCAGTGCAGGGGACTCGGGTTCGAGCCCTGGTCTGGGAAGATCCCACATACCGCAGAGCAACTAAGCCCATGCGCCCCAACTACTGAGCCTGCACTCTAGAGCCTGTGAGCCACACCTGCTGAGCCTGTGTGCCACAACTACTGAAGCCCACGCACCTAGAGCCCACGCTCCGCAACAAGAGAAGCCACTGCAATGAGAAGCCCGTGCACCTCAACGAAAACCCAGCGCCTCCAATAAATAAATAAATAAATTTATTAAAAAACTAAAAAAAAAAAAAAAAAAAAAAAAAGGAGAGGTTACACATTACTCATATTTTTCAGCCTCCTCCACACTCCATCCCCCCCGCCCCCATAGCCTGGGCAGGACACACCCCATGTAGGTAGCTAACAACCTGGACACTTACTACATGCTCTATGCCCTTTGCATATATTCCCTCATTTAATCCTTGCAAAGCACTGAGCACAGTGCCTGGCACATAGTAAGAGTTCAATAAAGGTTTACGGAAAAGATGAATGAGTGAATGAATTCAGCAACAACAATAAGAAAGCAAATCTCATGACTTCAGCCCAGTGCTGGGAGTCAGACAGACCCAGGATCAAATCCTTGCTCTGCCACTTATCAGCTGTGTGACCTTGGCCAAATTACATCCCTCCCTGGAGACTTTAGTCTTCCCATCTGTAAAGTGGGCATGGTGAGGCCTGCCTATCAGATTGGCGTGAGAATTAAAGGAAGTTCAGCATATAAAGTGCTCAGCACCACACCTGGGTTAGCCCAGAGCACAGACAAAAGGGTTTTGTTCTTGTCATTGTTGTGGTTGAAGTCGCTGTTTCCATCTGTCCCCTCAGCTTGCAGTCACGGGTCAGGAAATTAGAGCCCAGAGGTCACACATGCATGGTCTGGAGGCCTCATCCGGCTCCCAGATGTGTTTGGTTTGGCTGACATGGCCCTTCATCCAATTTTTTTTTTCTAATTGAATTAGTTGCCAACATTTCAAGATTGAGGGATTTCACAGAAAATATAGATTTTTTTTTTTTTTTTGGATCTCTCTTGGAACTTCAGAAGTTTGGGCCACATCAGAATCACATTCAGCCAGAGCCAAGCTCAGCTGAAGCCAAGAAGCATCCACCCCTGGGGATGCAACAGGAGCTCACCAGTCTGCCCCAGTCCCCACCCCTCCGTATTGCCGCACTGCCGGCCAGCTTCACTCATTTAAGTAATTCACCCGCCCCTGGAGGATTTTGCATTTGGAAGCCCTGCTCTAGATTTTCTCTGCTGTGAGATGTACCAAGGAAGGTCCAAGTCATCATTAACCAAGTGGAGTTCAACAACAAAAAGCAAAACGTACACCTCACAGTGATTCCGTGGGCTTTTCTCACAACTTCACAGCCGGGGCCCAGAATGGAGTCCACATTCCCACCCCCCCGAAAACTCCATCACCCTGTGGATGGTGAAAGCCACCCTCCCACCCAAGCCCACTTGAGGAGCCCACAGAGAGCCTCCTAAACGGCCCCAGCCCCTCCCGGCAGGACGAGGGTGAGCAGGGAAAATAGCTCCCATCTGAGCAGGCCGGGCCACCGCTTCTCGACTCTAATTGGGATGCAGTAATTAGATGATGCCAGAGTGTACCCGGGGCTCAGCTTTCAGCCTGAGGTCCCACCGACAAACCATCCCATTTGGAAAGTTCGCCTGACATTCCTGAGCCGGGCCGCCTTGCCAAAGAAAACTCAAGCGAGGCTTGTCTTGGCGCTGACTCAACCCCCAGCCTCAGCAGGAAAACCAAAAACATTTACACAGCTGGGGCTGCGACGCCCGCTTCCCTCAAGAGTTTGTCAGGGCTCGGACAGCTCAGCCGACTCGGGGGGCACCTCTGAAGGGGCCTGTGTTCCCGAGCACAGCCAGGCATGGCCGGCCAGACAGAAAATACTGTGGCTGTCCCCAGGAGGCGGGACAGAAGGCACTAGAAAATAAGGATTGGGCAGGGGCCTGTGGGCCGGGGTTAGGTCCACCCTTGATCACCGGCCCCTTCTCCAGCCACATCTGCACAGGTCATCCTGGCCAGCCCGCCACCCCACCTGTGCACATGGGCCAATAAAATGATCCCAAGAAACAGTTAATGGAACGCTGGGCGCCTGGGGCCCACATGTTGACAGTTCTGGGCAATGGCCTCTTTACCACTCTCTCTTTGCACTCAGTTCCCCATCTCTTTTCCTGGCTACCTTTCCGTGGGGTTCTCCAGTGCTCTCCACATCCTGCCCCCTGCCAGGCACCCCGTCTGGCCTCCCTGTTCTGATGACCAAGGACTATGGTGAAGACGTCCCCGAAGGTGTGATTAAAAGCCAGAAGCCAAATGCATCGGTGAGCACGCTGGGGCGGGGGGGTCGCCAAATTATCTGCTAAGTCCCTTTGGAATCCCTCTGCTTCTCTCTGTCCCACTCGCCCACCCCCCCCACCCCCCACTCTCACACACACAGTCCAGGCCACCATTGTCTCATGCCTTGGAGGTTGCGGCAGCCTCCCCTCTGGCCTCCCAGCCTCTACTCCTGCCCCTAGAGCCAAAGCCGGCACAAGCTTTTTTTATTCTCTCAATCGTGAAACATAACTAACATAGAGCAAAGCACAGAAAATGTAGTTTAGCACAATTTAATGATTAATTATCCAGCAAACACCTATGTACCAGACAAGAAATGAAATTTCGGAAGCACCTGCTTGCCCCTCTTCCATGCCTCTCCCTCCCCTCTCCCTGTGAGATTTCATTACCCTCCTGACTCTGATGATCATCACTTCCTTGGGTTTTCTTTAGACCTGAGAACAACATGGTTTCGTATTGCCTATTTCTGGATTTTATATAAATGGAATAATAGTAGTAATCATGTCAGTGTTATTTTGTGTCTGGCTTCTTGCCTTCAACATTGTGCAGTAAGATTCATTCATGTTGTTGCCAGGAGCTATAGGCCATTCATTTTTCACTGCCGTATAATATCCCATTGTGTGAACATAGAAGAGTTTCTTTATTTTACTAGTGATGGATTTTGGGTTGTTTCCAGTTTGGGGCTATTTTAAGACTATAGTTTTATCTTCTGGTGCCCAAGTACATGGCATATAGAAGTTTTACGGTCTGTGATCAAACACAAGATCAAGGAAAGCTGCATTATGCAAAACTAAAATTGATTGTTTCCTGCAGGACTTGTCAGAGCCTTTAATGTATTCACGTGTTGATGTGCACTGTGGCTCTCCCTGTGCCAGGCCCAGATGATGCAAGGGTGAACAAACCTGCTTTAGTGAGTAAATGGGGTAGATGGGAAGTATTGGCTTTAAAATCTGGTCATGGTCGTTAACTCTTCCTGATTTGCTGTGCAGGTTTGGGCAAATCCCTTGCCCTCTCTGAGCTTCCATTTACTCATCTGCAAAGTACAAGTTGAGAAATTATGATTCCCAAGGAGACTTCCTCCTCTGATACTAAAATATTCTGTACAATTGTTTTAATTGTTTGGTTTTTTTACTATTTTGTTTTAACAATTGTTAATTGTTTTAACTGGCCAAACTCTGGAAGAGAGGACCTCTGATCTGTGTCTTGAGTATTTGGATGGGGGTGGGGGTAGAGGGCAGCACCACCATATGAGTAGAATATGGACCTCCCGGAGCTAGTTTAGGGGGAAGTAAGGAGAGCCATGGAGCCCATATGGAGGGTTCATCCAGTGGAAGAAGAAAGAGAAATGATTTATACAAATCCAACCACCTCATTGCCAACCCTCTTCCTATCCCTACCCCACCATGGGAACAACCAGAGACAGGCAGAGAGACCTTACAACCTACAGGATGCATTCTCAACAAGGGTGAACTTTGCCCCTTGGGGAACCAAAAAATCTTACAGATATACATACAGAATATGAACAGTTATCCAATATATCTGTGGTATTAAAATTTCACCAGAGGGAGAAGGGACAAGTCGGGAAAAATGTCTAGAACAGTTCCTTAAGGGGACAATAATTTTTAAAAGACTTAAGACACCCTGATCTACAGGTGACCAATTCAAATGCTCCCAGGGGCCAAGCAGGAAACTTAGGGAGTAAAATAAGTGGTATATGAGGCAATAGGGGGAGTGGGGGTGCTGGCAAACTGGCATGCCCACACTAAATGCATTATTTACATTTTTTTTTTCATTATTGTTCAGGCAAAATAAAACACATCTGTAGCCTGGCTCAGCCCTGCCATCCACCAGTTTGCAACGACAGGTTTAAATAAAGAGCCAGACCAGGCCCAGTTTCTGTGGCCGATGCAAAACAGCGCTCAATCTGCTTCTGTGCCAATTGGCTGCCACCGCTTGTATGTGTCCCTCATCCCCAACACACACCGTGCCAGCAGTTTCCTCCAGAGGGGACCCGAAGCCTTGTCCCACAGCATGCACACACGCATATGACGGGGATTAATGCTGCATGATGCATAATTAATGATACTGAATAAATATGCAGATTGGCAATCACCGATTGACTGCTATGATCAGATTCCTGAACACCAGCTAATTGACTGGCTGCCTGCAATCACCATATCCAACACTGTTTTCTTCAGCACATGTGCAAACCAATCCTGACAAGGCGGGGCAGGGTGGGGCGTGGCCCTGTCGGTTCTAAGACACCTTCTCCCATTGTTCCAGGTGAGGTGCCCTTGGCCCCTGGTTCTTTTCCATCAATCGCACTAATGGTGCGCCAGGGTGGGCCAGGTGCCATGCAATTGTCCAGGGAAGTGTGATTATTGCCATTTCACAGATATAGAAAGAACGGTTTGGAGAGTATATTTTGATCAAGGTCCCACAGCTAATAGACGGGGAAGCCAGGATTTCAACCCAGTCTGTTGACTCCAACAGCCCCGCTTTTTCCTTTTCCCAATAGTTTCTGACCTCCTGAAGCTGATGGCACAGCAGGGGAGAGAAGGGATTTACTCACGGATTCATCCAGTATCTCTTGGGCACATTCCCTGTGCCAGGTGGTGCCCCAGACATGGGACACAGCGGTGAGCCAGACAGACAAACTCCCATCCTTGTGAGGACCACATTCTGGGACAAAGATTGTGTTTTGAGAGTCCCAAAGTGAGCATCTCTCCGTATGTATCTCACGGAGGAGGTGCTAACTGAACAGGATTTTGAGGAGTGGAAAGCATTTGGAAAGAAGGAGATTGTGGGAAAGCTAACTTCAAGGGCAAGGGCAGCAGAAAATGTGTGGGGGTGGGCAAATAAAAGGTGGCATGTGAGAAGAGGCAGATGGGCATTTGGAGGGAGATGGTGGGAAGGTGGCACTGGGAGGAGTAGGGAGCTGTGCGGTGAGATCCTTGAATGCCAGGGCGAAGGGAATGGGCCGGGGCAAGACTGGGTCCTCAGCCCCACAGCACAGAGCAGAGGCCAGCATCAGGAGCGTCCTTGGGGACTGCAGTGGGTCTTTGCTGACTGCCGTCCCCGTATGCACCTCCAGCCAACCATAAGTCACGTGTTCACACTCTCGTACACACTCACACTCTCCAATGTACACACTCACATTCTCCAGTGTTCATACTCACACGTGGTTCTGTGGCTTCCAGAAGCATCCTTTGCTAAAGTCAGAAGCTGCGGGTTGCCAGGTCACGCAGTGTCCGGCACAGGAAGCCCTGGCTGCAGAGAGCAGCATCCCAGAGAGAGCCGGGAGCCAGGGCCCTGACCAGGTGCTGGTGGCACCATCACTCCGGGCAGCAAGGAGGAAACCTTCCTGGTCCCAGAGCCCAGCACCTGGGTTCTGGGCACGCGCAGAGTGGACCTCCCTCGCATGTGCCACGGGCTCCCTGCCTGGCTGCTCCGGTCCTCCAGGGAGGTGGTTGGGCTCCTAGATAAGAGCTCGGCCTTCAGAGGCAGCACCAGGTTCCCGTCCGGCTCCACCGCTTCCTTGGTCAAGTTCCTCACCTCCTCGTGGTCTCAGTGTTTTCACCTGTAAAATGGGACTAAACAAAACCCACCTCAAGGGGCTGAGTCCAAATAAGACGATTCATATAAAAGGCACTTGGTATTTGTCTGTGGCAAAGCTCTCAATAAAGATCAGTTCTTATGCATTGTTAATCGTTATTATTTGTACTGGGATTTTGGAAGAGGGCTGCTGTTTTGCATGAGCGCTGCTGGAGGTGTGGCAGGGAGCTGGGTGTCTGTAGGAATTGGAGGGGAAGAAGCCAGAGTAACCAGAAGACACAGATGTTGGGGGCCATTTAGCTGGGGGACTAACAAGCAGCCTCGTGACACCCCTCAGCATTGTCCAAAGGCCACACCGAGTCACCAAGGAGAGGTTACCCCAGGCTCATTCCTCTGCCTCAGCTGAGGCCCAGGGTCACATCTCCACCCATGTGAGAAAAGCTAAGAGCCAGCATACCCCGCAAAATGAGCCTCATTTTCTATCAACAGGTTGCAAGGCAGAAATAAACAGGAGCCTCTGATGCCTCAAACGATTTCCTTGGGTTGTCCTCCAACTATGCAGAATAGGAAAGGGACAGAAGACACGATTAAAGCAACGTATGAGTCGCCATAAATAATAAATCAATAACCCTCGGTGATTCGCCCATCCCTCTTCAACCGGGTTTAAAACAAAAAATTAAATATAGAACAAAGGAAACTATAAAGGAAATACAAGAAGCAGCGGGAGAGAGATTTTCCTGCTGTTTTTTGCCTTAAAAAAAAAAAAATCCCTCCAAGGAAATCAGTCTTGGCTGAGGGCGAGGGCTGGGTGGCTCTGTGGGAGGTCACCATCCAGGCAAGCTGCCTGACTAAACACTCCCCCACTAAACCACGGATTCCGTGCCGCAGCATAAAGGGCGAAGCCCCCCAGAGCGGGGCCGGGGTCTGCAGTTGGGAGAGCTGAGGCTTGGGCGTGTGGCACTGGGCTCCAAGCTCTGCCACTGAGCCGCCCCTGTGAGCTTGGGCTTTGCTGCTCCTCCAGGATCTCCAGCTGCAAAGGGTGGGGGAAGGGGTACAAGGTCTGCATCTTCCTGGGACTGTTGGGAGGAGGGAATGAGATAGAGCAGAAGGGTCTAGAACCTTGGAGACGAGTGAACTCATTCAGGTCAAATGCTGTTCTGGTCTGAAAATGGACCACCGTTTTTGTTCAAAGCTGGACCTGGGGTGGGCGTTTCCCCTGTGAGGTGGGGCGCCTCTGGGTCATACCTGCTCCCATAGCCTCCCACAATGCGCATCGGCACCAGCGTTTACCTGCTGACCCACAAGGGATTAATCGCCCAGCCTGCCTAGCTGTGTTCCCTCTGCTGGCGTTTTGTTGAGCACCTACTATATGCGTGCCAGGTGAGGCCTCTGTGGCCATCTGAGCTCTGAGGTTTTCTCTCCCATGAGGTGCAGAAGGGGGTTGGGAGGTGGCAGGAAAGGAGAGGATCACCCAGGGATCCAGCTCCGCTCTCAGCCACACCACTGGCTTGGGCAACCCCTCCCCTCCCATGGCCTCAGGGACTGTCCATGGTCAACAGCCTCAAATCTCCAGTCCTGGATATGCAACAGTCCTCTGGTTTCTCCACGTGGCTGGTTGGACACCCCCTCTTGGCCGCCATCTTTCCCCCCCTCTATATCCATGCCTTTGACCACGTGACTTGCAGAGCCCTCCCCCCAGCTCTGGGCTCAGCCACCTGCTTTGGCCAATGGGAAGTTAGCAAACATGATGCAAGCAGAGGCTTGGAAAGCGCTTGCGTGACTGGGCTTTTTGCATCTCTGCCGAGGCCATGAGGACACGCTCAGGCTAGCCTGCTGGAGGATGGGACGTGTGAAGCTGAGCCTAGATCAGCTGGCAGCCGGTCCCCTCCAGGACTTTGCACTGTCTCAGGTAAGATCAGCCCAGCCCAGCCCAGTTCAGTTCACCTGGACTCCATGGACACACAAGCTGAATAATTATTGATCACTGAATTCCACTGAGCTTTGGTGGCTGTTTGTTATGCAGCATTATTGTGGTCATAGATAACTGATACACTCACCAACTCCTCAGATGTGACATGTGTCCACCTAAACTCATTTTCCTTGCCCCGAAACTGCCCACTCACCCCCAGCTCATGGAACACCTGCCCTTTCCCCCCCAGCTGCCCAAGCCAGAGATTTGGGCATTACCCTCAACTTCTCCTGCTCCATCACCCTTCCCACTGATAGACGCTATGCCACAAACTTCACCCCTAAATGTGTCTGGACTTGGACTCATCTCACCTGAACACCTGGCTCTCAAGCTTGGTTTACTCCCCCAATCACCTACCTCTGAACTGGTCTTCTGCATCCAGACCTGTCCCTGCCAATTGAGTATCCGCCCAGCCATGCCCACAGGAAGAATTTTCTAAAAGGGGCTCTGCTTAAAACTATCCACCAACAGCCAGAAATGCACCCCAGCCTGGCTTGCCTCCCCAGACGCGTACTCCTACTTTACTCCCAAAGCATCCTTCACTCCAGCACACAGAACGACCACCACCTTCTCTGCAAACACCATCCTGCTTCATGACTCTGTGCCTTTGCATGTGCTGTTCCTTCTGCCAAAGACGCCCTTCCCTGCCTCTTTCCCGTGGTTACTTTCTATAAAACTCCCTCGTAAATACTGCAAGTGCTACCTTCTCCGGAAAGTTGCAAGCTGCCACAAGGGAGAGGGGCAACATCCCAGAGGAGCCTTTATCTGTGAGTGGGAGATAATTCACTCTCCTCCTGGAACTTTGGGAAAGCTTGGTTTGGGACTTTGACCTTTGACTTCCACCAGTCTGTTGTGGGGAGTACAAGCATGGCCCTGGAGACACACAGAACTGGTTTTAAATCCCAGCTCTCCCTCTCCCAGACCCCCTCTCAGAGGCTCGGTGTTCTCAGCAGGCACCAGAGTGGCTGGTGGAGTGTAAGAGCCAAGGACCCGTCAAGCCACGTAAGGGGTACAAGGGCTCGTTGGATCCTTCTCTGACCCTACTGTGCAGGGGAGGAAACTGAGACTTCAACAGGATAAATCATTTGCCCAAGGAGTTGGAGGTTCACCCGCCAAGGGGCATTCAGAGAGCAGAGAGAGAGCGCCCGGACCCTCCCACCACCATCTTCCCTTCCCCCATCTCCCTCTTCCAGGAGTCCTCGCTGGCGTCCTCTTTCATTCCAGCAGCGCCCCTGACCCCTTGTCCCTGGGGCCAGCATTAGATTACAGATAAAGCTCCGCCAGGCAGGCAGGGGAAGCCCCTCCCCAACCCATGACCTCTGACGAGGGATGAATTGGGGCGGGGGTTGGGGGGCAAGAGGCAGAGACAAGGCTGCGGAACAGAGTGGGGAGATAAGAGCATAAAAGACAGCTGGGGCTGGTGGGGCCAGAGTCAGGACCAGGGACCATGGGGACTTGGGAGTGGGGAGAGAGCACAGGATGGGCTAGTCACAGATGAGAAACCTGAGACCCCATAGCCCACTGACTCTTAGTTGCCACTCTGAGCACAGACCCCCAGACTCCTGATCCAGTGCTCCTGCAAACGGCGAGAACAAGCCCCCCACCCCACCAACCTCAGGCAGAGCTCCCCTTTCTCTTATCCTCCCTACAACCTGGAGAGGCAACATGGGCTCTCCTAGGCCCATTTCACAGATGGAGAAACTGAGGTCCCGAGTTTGTACCCTCAGTCTCACAGAGAGATGGGGGAGGGGCTGGGATAAAACCCCTGGGCCTGAGGTCTCCAGGTCAAGGTGGACACACACATTATTGGACAAAGTTGGAAACGAGGAGAAGGGCACAGCAGGAAGGCACTAATGTTGGTTGGCACTTCCCGTTCGCTGGTCACTGGGTTATCAGGTGAGCCAGACACGTGTGGTCCCTACCTTTTCACAGCTCACAGCCAGAGGCGGAGACACAAGCACAAGCAGGACGGTGCAGTGGGATGGGCAGGGATGGGGACCAGGAAGGCGGGGCTCAGAGAACCTCCTTTGCTGCACTTGTCTTGACAGCATTTCTATGATACACCAATTTCACAGATGAGGATGAGGAGCTCAGAGCTGGGATGGTGACTTGGGCCCCAACTGACCTCAGGCTCCCTTTCCCATCATCTCACTGCCCTTCTCATCCTCAGGACCATCCTCAACCTGGATTCTCTTTGCTGGTGCCCATGAGCGATGGCAGAGGCTTGGCTGGGCCACGGCAAGCCCTGGACATCCACCAGCATCACCAGTAGGCTTGAGAGCCTGAGATGGGCTCCCCAGTCGGAGCCAGAATCCAGCCCCCCAGGATGACGGGGGACTCCGGCGTGCTGTGGAGTCTTGGGATGGGGTGTCACTATGGTGAGTGTGAACTCACTGACACACACATGTACACACGCGTGCACACACACATGCAATCTTTTTTGGCCTTGGAAGCAGCTAGTCTCTAGATGCTAGAAGTCAGGATCAGCACCAAAGTAAACACAGAAATCAAACTTCTCTCAAAAGGACTGACAACCCATTCCTGCAGGGCCGAGAAATCCTCCCATCTCGTGGGCTGTGATAGAGGCCGAGTTCATGACAAAGCAACCACAGCCTCCTTCTTGCCACCCGGTTTTCACCCTCCTCTGCGTTCCCAGGAGAAACCTCGGAGACCTCAGCCTTCGTAGGCTCATTTCACAGATCTGGAGACTGAGGGCAGGAACTCGTCAAGGTCACATGGCCTGGAAGCGAGTCAAACCCGGGCCTTTCTGAGGCCAAGCCCACGGATTCCAGCCACCTCCCCATAGACTTCTGGAAAATAATCTCGGGATCTTTTTTCCTTTTCTTCCCCCTTAATTGCTCCTCTCTCTCTGTTTATCTCTCTCCATTTTTTTTCACTCCCTCATTTAATCCTCCACTTGCCCCTCCTCCTGTCTCTTTCTTTCTTCTCTCTCTCCTTGGCTCCCTCCGTCTCTCTCTCTCTCTGTCTTACTTTCTCCATTTCTCCACTTCCTTTCCCATCCCACTCTCCCTCCATCCTCCTCAATTCTCTCCCTGTCCTCCCTTTTTCTCCCAAGACCCCCGTTTCCTCCCCCCTGCACCCCCTCCCCATACTCACCTTCAGAGGGTACCCCCCCACCCCGGCAGCATCAGCACCACTCTGCCCAGTCCCCCAGCCCGAGCTCCACGGAGGGGCCTGGACCAGCCAGGAAGCTTCCCCGCTCCACGCCTCCCTCCCCCCGGGACCACCAGGCCACAGCCCAGGCTGTATCTGTAGCCACAAAGGAGCCTCCACCCCGAGTGAAAGAGCAGGTACCTGATGGAAGCGGGGCTGGGGCTGCGGGGACATGAGTCCTGATTAAAGAATGTGCTTCCCCGGGGCGGCCTGGTTTGCATTACCTCCGGCCGGGCCGGCTCCAGCCTGACAGCTGGACACACTTTTCCAGGGCGCAGGGAAGGGAGTTGGACCGTCTGTGTGCACACATGCGTGGGCTCCGTCCCGGACAGCCCCGTAATGGCTTTCGCATGGAGGAGGAAACAAGCTTCTCCAACCTCAAGCAGCGATTTTCCTGTCAAGAGATTTTGGATTCCAAAAAAAAAAAAAAGAAAAGAAAAAAATTATAATCACAAAGAAAAGGGCTTTGCAGTTTGCACAAAAGGGCCAAGCCCTGTGAAGTCAGATTCTGAAATGGAACCAGAATCTGGAGACAATAGGGCAGGGACAAAGAAGGGAAGAAGGGCCAGAGCATCTATCCAGGCGGTGGCCGGGCCTGAGCGGACACTCTCGGCCCAAGAAGGGCAGAGTGGAAAAGTCTGCTCGTCCTGCCCAGCCCTTCAGTACCACCCCGCCCCACCATCACCCCCTTCTATTTGTCCACCTCCTCCCCAGGTAGGAGAGCCCAAGGGCGTGAACCCAGATTCCAGCATTTGTTCCTGCTTTGAATCCCAGCTCCTTCACTGACAGCTGTGCTGAACCCACCGAGTCCCAGCTTCCTGCTCTGTGAAGTGGACCCGTGTGCCTCCTTGCAGGGGCTGTTGAGAGAATTCGCTTGAGCTGAGACATACACCCGGCTCAGCTGGTGGCCGGAACATCTCCCAGCTGGAGTGAGCTCTTCCTCCTAGGAGGAAAGCACTGGGCTAGAAGGTAGCAAACCCAGGGTCCGCCCTGACTCTGGTTCTCGTCTCTCTCCCCAGGCCTTAGTTTGCCCATCTATAAAACAGGCAGGCAGGATCCTGAGCCCTTTCACATCCTCCTAGTTTCCTGACCTGCCCTAGAGCCTGGCCTGCAGAGGGGCTCACAGGACATGTCCCTGCAGTTCCCCCCTGTTTCACGGCCTTTGCTCATGCAGCTCCCCCTTCCTGGAAGGCCCTTCCCCTCACCCACAGGCCCTAGGGGAGGTGACTCCTGCTAGGGGAAGTCCTCTCTGAACCTCAGCGGACCGGGGGCCTCAGATTGCATGAGTGTCACCCTAAACAATCACTTTATGACACCCATTATTTCTATGAAGAAATAGAAATCTCCCCTGCCGGTGCCCACAGTACCCAGCAATACAGTGGCATGTCTAATTATAAGAAATTGAATATGTACAAAGCACCAATTACGTGCCAGTCATTTTGGCCGCAATAGCAAATGGATAGGTGGTTGGATGGATGGATGGGTTGTTGGATGGATGGATGAGTGGATGGATAGATAGATGGATGGATGGATGAGTGGATGGGTGGATGGATGGATGGATGGATGGTAAGAAATGAAAGCACGTGCTTACGAGGCACTTATGCCAAGCCCTCTACATGAATCATCTTATTCGATTCTCACGTCAACCGTTATCCCCATTCTACAGATGAGGAAGCCCAGAGAGGTTAAGTAACTTGCCCAAGGCCACATGGCCAGTGTGGTGGAGACAGGATTCAGTCCCTGGCAGTCTGGTTCCAGACCACATGGGCTCAGTCACTCAGCTAGACTGGGGCCAATTTGAAGAGATCATGAGGGTTCTCTGTAGACATGTCTGCCCCACCCCCACTGCACTGTGGGTCCCTGGGAGCAGGGATGGGGCTGGCTCATCTCTGTAAGGAGCAGCCTGGATGTAGAACAGAGAAGCAGGGCGAGGCCAGCCTGGGAAGTGGCCCAGATCCCAGGTAGGGTGGTTTGGGCCATTTTACAGCTGTGAGGAGTTGTGGAATCAGACCTGGCTTTGAATCCCTCACTCTCTCCCGCCCTACCCACACAAAGGGACCGATTACCAGCTGTATGACCTTGGGCAGGACACCTAATTCCTCTGAGCCTTGGTTTGCTCATCTGGGCAATGGGAAGGATAAAATCTGCCCTGCAAATTAATACCCTCCTGTTGCAAACATGCACCCACCCAGCTCAGGGCTGGGCACGCCCGGGGCTCCACCCCAGGCAATGTTTCAGGGGCAGCAGAGCCTCCGCTGGGGAAGAACTCACGCCTCCCGGGCCCAGCTGGCTTCTGGCCTTGGTCCAGCCTGGCCGCAGCCGCCAGTCCTCCGGGCTTAATATCCTTGGCGGCAAGGCTGGAATAAGCTGCCTTTCAAGAGGGGAACTTTATTTATACGCTGATGCCAGTCGCGCTCCTGCTATTAGAAATTTCATCGGCTCCTCTGATTTAGGGCTCGCCACGAGCTGCCAATCGCAGCCGCCTCCCGGCCCGGCCCTGTGGCTTGGCCAGCCTTGTTCAGCTCACAGCAGCAGAAATGAACATTATTTAATTTCCCGCCAGCGGGCAGTGAAAGCCGGGGCTCCCCCTCCTGCTGGACATATTTATTTAATCCTTTTTGGAAAGAGTGTCTGGGGAGGGATCTGACGGGCAGCTCTGGGGACCCTCTTAATCCCCCTGCCTTGCAGGTGGGTCCTGGGGACCACTGAGGGGAGGGGTCTCTTGGGAGGATTCTCAACCCCAAGCTGGGGGCCCAGAGCAATCTGCCACCCCCTGACCCCCAAGAGTCTTTGCATGGGCGGCGTCAGCCACAAGCCCTGCGATAAGCACTCCAGGGCCAGTTTATCTGGGAGCAGATCCCAAGAAGCACCCACAGAAGCCAGCAGCCAAGTCAGGCTGCATAAATGTGCAGGTTTCCACTGTGGGCACCTGGGGCTCAGGTGTGTCGGGGCCTCTGGGAAACTACGTAGAACACGCATCTCAGGGTCATCTCCCCAAGGGGCCAGGAAGGTGGGGGATTTGTACCCCAGCACCCATCTGCCTTCAGGTGAGGGCTGCTTCCCCCAGGGGAGGGGCGGTCCTTCCCCTATACTTTCCTCCTGCCCCACGTTCAGACCAAACGTGCGCCTGCAGCCATCCCTTCAGCTTTCAGGGGGTGATATGGCCGGGCACCGACCTCATGAATCTGTTCATCCTCCTTGTCACCTGTCAACTCCTCCTCTTTCTTCAATGGATATCTCCTCCGGGAAGCCCTCCCTGACCAGCCCAAGAAAGAGACTGTGACCTTGTCATCAGATATTTCTTTCCTAACCTGTATCATGAGCCAGGATCAGCCATGTGTTTGTCTGTTTGTGGGTTTATTGTCCATCAACCCCAACTGGACTGGAAGCCTCCTGAAGCAGGGAGTTGCGTCTAACTTAATCTCCAATATAATCCTTGCACAAAGTAGGTGCACAACAAACGCTTTCGGAATGGATAGGGGATGCCTGGCTTGTGCAGTGCTCCAGGCACGAGGTCATTTACCCCAGCACTCTGCACCAGGCTCGGCTTTCTACATGTGACGACAGATTCTTTAACACTCAGGCCAAGCTTTCTGGAAGGTATTGGCATGCCCATTTGACAGATGGAAAGATGAATGCACAGAGAAGACACTGCGTCAAACTCAGCAGTAGATTTGCATAATGCCCACATCTTGCTTCTTCTTCCCTGCAGCCCCAATGAACAGGTAGAAAAGTCTTCTGGACCTCATTTGACAACTGTGAGAGCTGAGGCTCTCTGGGGTGGGGGTGGGGGAGGACAGATGGGGTCCCTTCTCTCATGGAGCCTATAGTATCAAGTGCTGGAGGATATCAGTGGAGAAAAGTATCCAAAAGAGGTAAAGCAATCAGGGGATGCTCCCTGGAAGAGGTGACTTTTTTTCTCTTTTATAAACAGTGAAACAAGAAAGGAAGGTAGTCCCTTGAAGTCTGGGAAAGCAGGAAATTAAAAATATTTGATGACCCATTACTTCTGGCAGCATGGCGCTTAGAAACTTTTATGCACAAAATACTTCCAAATCAGAATTTTTAAAATATGTAATGTAACATATCATGTAAAGCTTTATATGTAATAATTTTTAATATGTAATGATTCCAAATTGCCTAAGCTGGGAGAGTAAATATAGAAAAGTTTAAAATAAAAGGGAAAGAGAACACAAGAAAAAATTTGTAGCTATATGAGGTGGTGGATATATTAACTAAATTTATGGTGGTAATCATTTTGCAATATATACATACATCAAATCATTACATTGTACACCTTAAACTTACACAATGTTATATGTCAATTACATCTCAATAATGCTGAAAAAAATAAAATAATAAGTAAAACCAAAATAAATAAAAGGGGAAGAGAGAAAATCCAAGGCAAAGAGGCAAAGTGGCCTGGAGCACAGGTGGGGAGAGGCATAACTGTGAGCTACTGCTTCAGCATAGGGGATATGTTGGAGCCTTTATCATGGGACACGGTGGCAGCACTGGCCCGGGAGTGTTAATTGTCTGTGAGTTCTAATAGGTGTAATATTCTCGCGTGTTACATGTGCATTAATTAAGTCACACTGCATTTAGCTCCAAATCATGCAGAAGCCTTGGGTGGTGTTTGCACAGGCATAAATATCCTCTTAGTTACCAAGTGGCTGGCATGCTTTTCTCTGTGTCCACTGAGGTCAGAGAAGGCATCCTGGGGAAAATGGGGAGTAGTGGAGTCAGCAGGGAGGATGGGGGGCAAGGAAAGCCTCTCCATCCCTCAGGATGGGGGGAAAGAGGAACTGAAGATAAGCTACTTATATAGTATAGCTAGTGGGCTCTGAAGTCAGTCCGATGCAGATTTGAACCCAGCATTGTCACTGACTTGCTGTGTGACCTTGAGCAAGTGGCTTGGCTTCTCTGAGCCTCAGTTTCCTTATCCAGAAAACAGGATCATGATAGGACCCCCTTATGGGGTGGTTGTGAGAGGTCAAAGGGGTGATACATGGAAAGTGTTTAGCACAAACTGCTCCGTGATATGTGGGGGTGATTCTAACCTCCTTTTGTGATTAGATCTGTGAGTCTCTAAATTGGGGTCTGACCCCAGGTGAATCTTCTGGGTTCAGGATGCACCAGACAGAGCTGAGACTGTAGGAAGCAAGAACGGCACCCTGCTCAGTGCAGTTCGGAGCTCTCCACGTGGGAGGGAAGCAAGTAGCAGCAGCAGCTAACCAGGAGAGGCAGCTCGGGGTGGGAAGGGGGTAGAATTGTCCGAGGATGAGGGTACAGATATGCCATCTCATCCTCCTTCTGTCTCCTACAGGATATGATTTTGGCTTCGTCCCGCTCCTGATCTGAGCTGCAGTCATCAAAATGGGACGATAATTTCAAATCACCCTGAGATGAGTTGATGGCAGGAAACCTTACTGGAATAAGAAGGTTGTTGCCATTGACTGTGAGACAGGGGACTCTAGAGGGCAAGGGGAGGTCCCGGGGTCCTCCCTGTCCCCACAGAGCCATGCTGTGCAAGGACAGTCCGCCTCACTTGAAGCTCAGTGTGTCCCCCCAGCACTGTCAGACCTCTTGCCTTCCTCCCCTTCTGCAGATGGGGAAACTGAGGCCCCAGGAAAGGAAGTGACTTGCTCAAGGGCTCCTTGCCATTGGGTGGCAGCCTAGAGCCCAGAACCTTGACTCCTGGCCCTGGACCCTCCCCTCCATCCCCCTCTAAATCCGCAGCAGCCCACCCCACCTCGGGTGACCAGAGCCACGGGTTGTTTTTCTGTTTTACACACACGCGTCTCTGTGTTTTCGCTTTTTCTTTTAAAAAGGGCTCCGGATTCAGGAAAACCAACGCAACGTGCATAATTTGGCAATTATTTCTTGCGTTCATCCTCACGGCCGCGCCTGCATACAGATATTGGAATTTGCATAAAACAATCTTGCTACCAGTCCCACTGCATCCCGGGAAGAAGCCTCCTAGGCGGGGGAGGGGAGGTTCAGGTCGGGCCCTCCTGTCCCCGCTCTGTCCTCTGCCACAAAGGGAAATTAGGGGAGGGGGCAGGGGGTCAACCCTTGGTGCCCACACCCAGGGGAGACAGAGAAAGGTGGGACCTGGTGGGGCCTCGGGGGGCAGGAAAAACACCCCATGGCAGCCTGGAACCCTCCCGATTAGTATTCAGCAAGCATCTCGCTCAGAAAGGATTAATGGAGTCTGATGCTTAATATCCTGGAGAACAATTAATTTGCCCACAGTTTTGTCATGGTTGAAAGTCAAGTGCTGGAACAGATCGATGCTTGCGCGGCGAGCTGGAGCCCGGGAACCTTCAGCGGGAGTGGAATTTTAATTTTCCCATCCTGGGCACCCCCTCCTCCCCATCGCCAGCACACCCACTTTCTAATAGTTCTAAAAGCCACTTTCTCCGTGTACAGTGCGTGTCATCTTCAGGGCAAAAGTCCACTGGAAGTCTTCGAAGGCAAAATCCTCCCCGACTTCCATTATGGGATTAAAGTCAACTGACCTTCCTTGGGCTTCTGACCTGTTTTATTCCAACTGTCCTCTCCAGCCCCCCAGCGCCACCCCCACCCCCCCCGGCAGGGCCCCTGATGTCTCAACATTGTCACCAGGACACTTGTTCTGAAAGATGCCGGAGTGACATGGGACATGGTGGGGTGTGGTGGGGATTTGCTTATTTATTTGCTTGCCAGTGTTTCACCATTTGTTTATTCCAAGACGTTGGCTTGGCGAGGAAATTGCAGGCGTGGTGGTGGGCTTGGGAACACGGGAAATTGATAGCTGGGAAAGAACGTGGGCTTTGTTTAAAAATCGCTTCCAGCCAGGCTGGATGGACGAGGCGACTGTGGCAATTTGATCCTGGCCAGTGGCTTGGGGGTCCAGGTTGGGGGCTTCGTGGGGGGACAGGGTGCCAGAGGGGAGCTTACTGGCCATCTCGTCTGACCCGGTCACCTTCCAGTTGGGGAGACTGAGGCCCAGAGAGGCCAGACTTGTCCAAGTTCACACCACAAGGCAGAGGACCAGAACTGACACCAGCTGAGCATTTAATGCTTCCCGAGGCTGCCCCTGAAACCCTAAACCCAGCTCCTCCAAGTGTGACCTGGGGCCAGCAGCAGCGGGCTCCCCTAAAGCTTGTTAGAAATGCAGACTCTCAGGCCAGCTTTGTGGGCGTCAGACCTGCGCTGGCTCATGTGTTTAATTTCATGCTCTGAGATCGACATCTTGAAATCCTTTTAACCAATTGTTGAACAAGGATCCCGCATTGTCATTTTACACTGGGTCCTGCAAATCAGATAGCCAGGTCTGCCGAATCAGAATCTGAATTTTAACCTGCTCTCCGAGTGATTCCTGGGCACAGTGAAGTTTGATCGAGGCTGATTTAAAACCCCAGACACCAGCCCACAATTTGGAGGACTGGCCAATGAACTCCATCATCTAAAAATCACAACAGAGTCAACGGATGCCACCCACCATGTCTCCCCCAGGAGGAGAGAGCCAGCCTCAGTGGGCAGGTTTGCCTATCAGGCTGCATTTCCGCTTATTCAGCGTGGACCTTGTGCCAAGGTCCCCGCTTCACATACCCTGAAGCAGGCACTATTCGTGAACCCATTTTACAGGTGCAGACAGTGTGGCACAGGGAGGGGAAAGAGATGCCTTCCTCAAGGCTGCAGGCTGGGGGAGTCTGGGGAAGGCTGAGTAAGGGGCCAGTTGTCCTCCTGCACTGGGGTCCAGGCCTCTCAAGCTGGACAAGCTGTGGGAGACAGATGATCCCGATGGTCTGACCCTCTTTACACACGAGGTGACTGAGGCCCAGAGAGGGTGAGTGACCTTCCCTGGTCACACAGCCAGCAAGCTGGGACCTCCTGCTTGGCCCAAGGAAGCCAGCCCCAGGGTGACCTCCACATGCGTGGGTGTTGGCGGACTGAAGAGTGGGGGTCTGTGGGATCTCCCCAGCCCTGGGAGAAGGATCCAGAAGGTTCCTGCAAACCCGCACCCCTGCACAAGTGCTTTCCCAGCCCACTCCCGACCTCGGGCTGAACCCGAGGCTCAGAGAGCACCCCTCCCAGCCCCACAGGGTCAGCCAAGGAGGCCCTCGGCGTCCAGGGCCACAGCTGGGGCCTGCTCCGTGGACACCAAACATCTGGCTGCCGGCTTCCAGAACCACAGACAGACCACGGGGAGAGAGGCCCCTCGAGCACGCCTCCGTCTCATCTCCCCCAGGAGGCTCCAAGCCTGGATCTGCCCCCACACGCAAGAAGCAAAATTGGAATGAACGCAGGGAGAAGCACGAGCCTCCTTCTCTGCGAGGTAGGGTGGGCTGCCTCAGTTCCCTCATCAGCAGTCTGGGGACAAGAAGACTCCACTCACAGACTCTGATGGCACTGACGCTGCCAGGCTCAGGGTAAGTGCTCAGTAAGTGGTCACTGCCAATATCATTTTTTTAAATTAATTAATTAATTTTATTTATTTATTTTTGGCTGCGTTGGGTCTTTGTTGCTGCGCGCGAGCTTTCTCTAGTTGTGGTGAGCGGGGGCTACTCTTTGTTGCGGTGCACAGGCTTCTCATTGCGGTGGCTCCTCCTGTTGCAGAGCATGGGCTCCAGGCACGCGGGCTTCAGTAGTTGTGGTGCAAGGGCTTCTTTGCTCCGCGGCACGTGGGAACGTCCCAGACCAGGGCTTGAACCCGTGTCCCCTGCATTGGCAGGCAGACTCCCAACCACTGTGCAACCAGGGAAGTCCAATTTCATTATTTTTAACTAGAAATACAGTCATCCCTAGGTATCCGTGGGGCACTGATTCCAGGACCCCCGGCAAGTACCAAAATCTCAAGGTGCTCAAGTCCCTTATATACACCCTCCCGAATACTTTAATCATCTCTAGACTACTTATAATCCCTAATACAATGTACATGCTATGAAAATCACTGCAAAGACAATGTAAATGCTATGCAAATAGTTGCCTGCACATGGCAAATTCAAGTTTTGCTTTTCGGAACTGTCTGGAATTTTTTTTTCCCCAAATACTTAGGATCCAAGGTGGGTTGAATCCACAGATGTGGAACTCGTGAATATGGAGGGCTGTCTGTATTCACCCCACCGTGCACACTCTGAGCTCCACTTTTAACACAGAGAGTTCAAGGTCAAGGAGTTCATTGGAGATCAAACCACTAGGAGAGAGGCAGCATATGTGGAAAATGAAAATACAAGGGCCTGGACTCAGCAGGGCTTGGGTTCAAATTCAGTCCCCACTTCTTGAAATCTTGAGTCCTCAGGCAAATTACTCATGGGGCTGAGCCTCTGTTTTCACATCTGTAAAATGGGAACAGCACCAGCATCACAAGGCTGCCTGATGATCACACAAGGCACCGACTGTCGGAGTATATGATCAAGTTCTTCGTTATCACTAGGTTTTTCGCGTCACCATTGTTTTATTTAAATGCCAGGCCCTAGGCGGACTGCTGGTCCTCCTAGGGCCTGATATGATGGTGCCTCTGAGCTGGTTCTTGTCCTCAGGTAAGGCCCTTCCGATTTAGCCTGGACTCAGTTTTTTCTGCTGCACAATGGGGAGAATGCTTTGGCCAAGGTCAAGTGCCCCAGCCCCAGCATGCCCTCATTGGATATGGCAGAGGAGCCAGAGGTGACCTCCCATCAAGGGCCACATTCCCTGAGGAAGGTCGGAGACAGGGCTGGGCGTGGCGGAGGATGCCGGAGACACCATCCATCTTCCGGGCCTGCTCCACGTGCTGGCACGGTTATTAGCGCCGTGAAGATCCGATAATGCTGCTCATCCGTCTGGGAGCCGCATCGCATCCCAGCTGTCTCCTGCATCCCAGGAAGGGAAGAATCAGAGACGAGGCCTTGCTTTATGGCCCTGGGGATGGCGTGTTCCCACTGAGGTTACCCCGAAAGAACACGGGGGTCGGAGCGTGGGTTCAGATCCTGACTTTGCCTCCTCCTTGTTGCGTGGCCTCCCCTCTCCTGGTCTCAGTTTCCTCATCCGTAAAACGAGGGTCACACTCAGGATTGGTGGGTGCAATAACTCGGATCATGCTGGGCACACACAAGTGCTCAGGAAACGGGAGGTGTCGGCCTTACTACGGAATCAGCAGCCGCGTGAACCACTGCTTCAGTCTCCAAACCCTCGACAACACTCTATTTATCCACTGTAAGTGGATTTAGGAGTCATTCAAAGACTCAACGGTGTTTGGGGGAGCCCCAGGCTGAGCAGCTCGGGGCCAAGGGGAGAAATGGCAAGAGTGTGGTCTCCGGACCTGGCCAGGCCCAGGTTCACATCCCAGCCCTGGCCCTCCCAGCTCTGTGAACTCAACTGACCTCTCTGAGTCTCTTTCCCCACCTGTGAAATGCACAGAGCATCCCTACTCAGAAAGGTTGCAGAACATTCTTGCATTAACTTAATGGGAGAACCATCCCGGTATACAGTAGGAGCTGGATAAATGCTCTCTTTCAGCGCTTCGTGCTCGAGTCACGTATTCTATCTTTATTAAAGCAACTTACCACGTTTTACTTGCTAGGGAAAGATGTGCTTTACTCACAGATATCCAGTTTTAACTGTACCTATTTCACAGATGTTTCAGAGGGTACCAAAGTGGAGGGGAAAGCAGACGGGGACTCAGGAATTCCAGGCTGGGGAGCCCAGTCCTACCATGAATCTGTTCAGTGATATTGAGCAGGGTGCATCTCCCCCCGTGAGCCTCGCTTTCCAGGTTTGTGAATTGAGGAGGTAAAGATGGTTAACCATGATCACTTCTATGGGAGAGGAAAGTCCTTTGACCACAACCCCCCCAACCTTCACTGTGGTTCGTAGGCATTCAGGAGTGGCCAGCCACTGGGAATCCTCAGATGAATGACATCGAGGGGTTTGGGGGTGCCTTTTGCAGCCCCCTTGAAGCCAGCATAAATGAGACAGTGTCAGAATTTACTAGAACCGAGGATGGCTGTTACCCTGCACAAGTTCCCTTGGGCTGGTCCCACTGTTCCCTAACTCTTGGCTCCACTGTGGTAAGGACCCACCCCTTCAGTCCTTCAAGGGGGCAGCAAGGACTTCCAAAGCCATTTTTTGAGTTAGATGCCTCCCCAGGTCCTTTCTGAGGACATCTATGAGACATGGTTTTGGGGTGGGGGTTTGCCATGCAGAAGCCCCCTGTCATGGAGGCTCAGAAATACAGAGCAAGGGGTAGCTCACTCCTTGAAGGATGGCATGGCCACCCAGGCATGGGAGGGGATGAAGGAGTCTGAAACTAGCCCAGGTGTCTGACCAGCTCCAGACGAATGCCATTGCAGAAAGATCAAGTACTCTGGATTGTCTGTCCAGACCTGGAAAAGCAAATAAGGTTTATCTCACATGCCCTTTTTGGTAATCGATTGATAACGGCTGCCAGGAACATTGAACTGAGCTAGTTTTTGAAGTAGGATGTCCAAATTCTCTGGTCTTCCCACGACTGTCTCTGTTTACACCTGTTGTTCAGAAATAATTTTTAATCATGTCCCCTTTCGCTCATGCAACCACTGACTTATTCATTCAATCAGCCGTTTGTCCATCTGTCCATCCATCTGTCCATCTATTCATTTGTCTGATACTTATTTGGTGCTTGCTACATGCCGGGTACTGTGCTTGGTGCTGGGTACCATAGAAATCCTGTTTGGAGCTCCAAGGTGCCAAGTCGTCAGGGTTTCATAGCCCAACTTGCTAATTATACAAAGTGGTAAAGGGAGACACAGAGAGAGGAAGAGAGTGGGGTCTC
Organism: Balaenoptera borealis; assembly: GCF_965194805.1. Lineage (NCBI taxonomy): Eukaryota > Metazoa > Chordata > Mammalia > Artiodactyla > Balaenopteridae > Balaenoptera > Balaenoptera borealis. The sequence continues at coordinate 68,377,873 of NC_138875.1, forward strand.
TGGTTCTCCCATCCCCCCACCTCCCGCATCCCTCTGCCCTCCAGCCTAGCAGTGGGTGCAGCCCAGCTTACTTGGCTGATCAGGCCACTAACTTGGTCACTTGCCTTTAGCATTTAGCACATTCACGTCTTTCAACCCAGTTCACACCAAGGTGTGAATGACTGAATACTCCCGCAGTGTAGTCTATTGAAAGTGAAAGCTGCTGGATCCCAGGGTCTCTCTGGCAGAGACCTCTAGGATTGCAGACTGAGAAACCTAATTAAGGAAGAATTTGAGACAAGATCTCAGTGGGGGAGGCATGATGGAGGGGGTCTGGGGGTTCTGGAAAGCCCCATTTACATAACAGTCTGGCTTGGGAGGGGGAGAAAGAGCACCCCGGAGTCAGGAGGCTACTGTCCTGTGTTGGGCGCAGACGTCTCAGCTCATGCTCCTGTGCACAGAACTCAACAGTTTGCATGACAGGGCTGGGCAGACACATCCCATCCTGCAGTTGAGGGGACTGTCCCAAAGGCAAAGCCAGCGGTGCCCTCTTTCTATTGCCACTGATAATGCACACGTGAGACCCCTTCCTCCCAGAAATGCACTCTGAGGTCCAGAGTCAGGAAGAGAGGAAGAGGAAGAAAAGAAGGAAGGAAGGAGGGAGGGAAGGAGGGAGGAAGGAAGGAAGGAAGAAAGGGAGGAAATAAGGAAGGAAGGAAGGAGGAAGGAAGAGCTCTGAGCTCCCACTGGGCGTAGGGTTCTGTGCTAGCCGCCACCACGGACATGACCTTCTTTACTCCTCATGACAGCTCTCAGGAGTTTTGACCACGAGGCTGTGAGGGGACCAGAGTCTCTTGGTCCAGGTATCACGGTGAGTCAGTGGTGACCAGTCCAGGCCAGCGCACCCTCATCTCCCACCCGGACAACCTCAGCAGCATCGTCTCTGCTCTCCCTGCATCATCTCCCCACAGCCACCTGCCACGGGCATCCACTCTCCACACCAGCCATGATGATGTCTCTGATGTCCTCATCCCCAGCCTTCCAGTGAGACCAACAGTGCCCACAGGGTCTGGGTCCTGCCCCCTCCTGTCCTGGGTACTGCTTCTCTTCCCCTCATTCACCTGCATCAGTCATGTGGCTTCAGTCCTCCAAGGCACCATGCTCCTTCCCGCTTCTGGGTCTTTGCACGTGCTGTTCCGCCTTCCTGGAATGCTCTTTCTTCCTCACCCTCCCACCCCCACCCTGGTGACTATTTAACTGCTTCTCAGCTGTCAGATTTCATCTCATATGGCTCTTCTTCCAGGAAGCCCACCATCATCCAAGTGTGGGAGCTGTCCATGGTGCGCAATGCCACACCCTCTTGACCCACTGATTTCAGTACATCAGAAGTGGACACTACCCTGCTTCCCTGCCTCAGGGTTTTCTCGAAGCTGAGACACAGTCTACGCTGTTTCTCAGAAGGTCCCCACTGGCGTTGTGCCCCTGTTGCCCACAGTGGTACCCAGATGAGTAATACACCCTTCATTGGAATTTTTTCCTCCTCTGTCTCACCCTATGTTCCCTCACTCCTGCTTCCTGTAATCACCTCCAAATACATTTCCTTGTCCCTAAAACTGTGTCTTCAGTCCTGCTTTCATGGGGACCAAGTTAAGACATTTGATGAGCAGCTTTTTCTCCCTGGCCATACTTGCTGGTTCCTTGAAGGCAGAGCCTGGACACTTTGGGGTCATTATAGCATCCCGTGCCTAGGACCTGGCCAAAAAATGACCTTGGACGGAAGAAAGGGAGAGAGAGGGAGAGGGAAGAGGGAAGAAAGGGAGGGACAGAGGGAGAGAGGAAGGGAGGCAGAGAAGGATACAGTTCTTGAACCTGGGTGTGTCTTGCTTCATATCCCAGACATGCTGCGTCATCCCCAGATACAGCCAGTGTAGACAAAAGAAGCCCCTGGGTGGGCGCCCTCCCTCGTTCTTGCCTAGTCATCATTCAGGACAAGTCTAGTTCCCACTTCCCTCGCTCACTACCCTCCCACACACACATGCAATGAATTATATCCCCGGGTGACGGGAGTCCTGCCTGGGTATTAAAAAAAAAAGCCCATGATAGAAAACTCTACCAGCCATTTTTTTCCCCTTTTTGTCCCTATGAGCAGGTGCACAATGTAATGTCCCTGATTTTCAAGATCTGATTAAACTGTCATAGGTGCAACACAATCGCAATAACTCCTCCGCCTCGGTGAGGTCCAAATTATTTTGGACCTATGCACACCCAAAGATGCTGTAGAGAAGGTCCTGTCAGCATTTCTGTTACTGGTCCCTGTTTGGGGGATTTGTTTATTTAAATTGGATGGATTGGGTGCGCCAGGGAGCGATGGATGGGCTTGGCAGCGTGGGTGGCCGCTGGGGGAGGAAAATGTCGCCTTCCTGCTGCCACCTGTTGACGTCACGTGTCTCGAGTTCAGCGGGACATGGCCCGGTGACTGCTGGCAGATGGAGTGGGCAGAGCAGCGACAGGAACCTGGAGGAAGAGGGAGTCACGGGGAATACGGGGTGTGGGAAATGGCACATCCATGCTGGGAATGATTTTGGAGGGAAATCACAGTGAGGGGCGGAAAGGCAGTGGGGTAAGGAACCAACAGACTTTGAAAAGGTACCGTGTATAAATGACTCCCTGCCGGCCATTTGAGGCATGATACATGTAAACTTGAACTGGATCTCACCAGCGCCTTCCCTTCTAAATTGTTGAACATGGATGGCCTTTGAGAACGGTGTGATCAGGCCTCGCCTCTGACACACCCCCATCTCACTCACTCTGCTCCAGCCACATTGTCACTCAAGTCCTTGAATATGTCAAGCTTTTGCACCACAGGGCCTTTGCACAGGCTAAACCGTCTGCCTGAAATGCCCTCCTCCAGCCGGCTCCCTCTCACCCTTCCAGCCTCAGTGTAAATCACTCCTCTGATGACCATCCTTGACCAACCATCCAAGGCTCCATCCCCACTACCCACCTCAGCATGATCTCTTTAGAGCATCCTGTCTTTTGCCAACAGAGCATTTATCACCCTGAGTAATTATGTCCTTGAGTGTTTGTTTACTTGTTTACTTGTTTGCTCTCTGGAGAGGACACATGTTGTTTTTTTCTTCCCACCTTCCCTTCTTTGGAGAAACCTCTCCAAAGAGATTTGGAGTCTCTTGTTGCGTGTGCCTCCAGCCTGGCTGCAGTCAATGTGCACACTGGCCCCAGAAATAGGGGTGAGATGCAAGCCTGGATAATCACAACATCCCATCCCCCAACAAGAAGGCCTGGTCCAAGGAGTGCACAGGGGACCACAAGGGCAATTAGTGACCACAGAGCAGAGGCTATTTGGTGGTTTTAAAACATGGTGGCAAATTCGTTGACACTGCTTGCTCCCAAAGAAAGGTGGACTCTGGTTCTCCTCCCCTTGGATTTGGACGGCCTTTTGTGACTGTTGCAGTGAACAGAATATAGCGGAAGATGCTGCATGACCTCTAAGGCAAGGTTACAAAAGGTGACATAGCTTCCACCTGGCTCTCCCTCTCTCGGGACACTCATCCTTGGAACCCAGCCACCATGTTGTGAGGAAGCCCAAGCCACATGGAGAGGCCACATGTTTGATGTTCCAGCCCCAGCTGAGCTCCCAGCCAAGAGCCAGCATGAACTGTCAGATGTGTGAGCAAAGGAGACTTCGGATGATTCCACCCCCCGCCTTTGAGTCACTATAGGTTATGCCAAGTGGAGCAGAGACAAGCTTTCCCACTGAGCTCTGCCCAGATTGCAGATTTGTGAACAAAATAAATGGTGTTGTTTTAACACTCGGTTTTGGGGTGGCTTGTTATGTAGCAATAGAAGAAGGGAACTGGGTGCTAAGCTGAGAGGATATGGTGTGAGGACTCTGGGCAACCAGGATTCAAATCCAGGTGGTGTGTTTTTTCTCAATGACACAGACTCTCTTTGAACAAAGGGTATGTGGGCAGACCTCAGGGGTGAGGAGATAGGCCAGGCCGTGAGGAGAAGGAAAAGAATTTCTTATGACCTGAGCACTCCTTGCTGCATAGACACAGTGTAAAGAGAAATAATGGGGCATGGGGAGGTGGGGGGGGGGAGGGTCAGAAAACTCCTACTCAACCCTCAAGACCCCAACTAAAATGTCCTTTCCCCTCTGACCTCACGTAAGATATAGTAACTCTCGTGTCTTGTGATTACACTATAAAAATAACAAAAGCTAATATTTATTGAATGCCTACTATGTGTCAGGGGCTGTTCTAAGAGTATTACACAATTTAAATAATTCTCATCCTCACACTGACTCATGAGGTGGGTATTATTGTGATCTCCACTTTGCAGGTGAGGAAATGAGACACAAAAAGATGAAATGACTTGCCCACGGTCACCCAATTAGTAAGTGGCACAGCCAGGATTTGAGCCCTAAGCAATTAGTCCTTGCCACCTTGCCAGGCAGTTGGTACCTGGGTGTGTTCCACGGGCCTCTGACCTCATGGAGAATGAGGCTGGTCTGACTTAACTCTGAGCCTCCCAACTCTCCTGCCACCAAAAACCCTGAGTCTCCCCTCCCATCCCAGGGGTCCACCCTCACTCCTGGGGACTCTGGTATCATTTGTCACACTTGCCCCTTCATCAGGCAGAGTTCTGGGGTGGAGGCATCCTGGAACGTGGGCAGTTCTGACAGTCTAAGGCTCTCCTCAGACCCAGCAGGGCACAGTGGGGACCCAGAGCATCGGAGAGAGTCCACACTGGGGTCTGCAGGGTCCATCCCCTCGGCGTGGGGATGCAGAGAGGCCAGCGGCAGAGAAAGTTTCTTCCAGGTGAGTGGGGAGGTTGATGCAGAGACAGGAGGGGAGAGGAGACAGAAACACGGAAGGAAAGATACCCAGGGACAGACATAGGATGGGGAGAGAGACAGAGATAGTGAGGAAGACAGAGACACAGGGGAAGAGAGAAGTGTTGAGGGAAAGAGAGAGAGACAGAGGCAGGGACAGAGAGGGAGAGATGCCGGTAGAAACCTGCAGACGGGAGAGAGAGGAGAGACAGAAAGAGGAGAGGGCAGAAGAGGTGGGAGAGAAGGAATGGCATGGAGGGGGATGGATGGGGAGGGACACATATCATGTGGGACAAAGGACAGCAAGAGGGAGGCAGAGACACCAAGGCACGGAGACAAAGGAGGAAGACAAGGACACCCAGGGATGGAAAAACAGGGAGACAGAGACCCCGAAACCGAGAGAGACCAGGGAGAAGCCAGTGTGACTCAGAGGCAGGCGAGGATCCACAGGTCACCGGGCGAGAGGGGAGACGGCAAGAAGAGGCTGTGGGGTAGGGGCTTGCGGACACCCCATCCCTGCCGTCACCCTCACTGCTCCTTCCTGCACAAACACCCACTTGGTTAGCCAAACAAACCTGGGCGGAGTCTCAGCTGCATCTCTTTCGTGCGGCAACTGTTGCCATGTGGAGAGAGAGACACCCCCATCTAAATATCCCACATCCCCCTCCTCCCCTGGATCCTGCACTCGGCACCCTCAGCTGGAGAGGGGATGGAGGCCGGGACGGGGTGCAGAACACCTGCCTCCCCCAAGTCTAGAAAAATAAGTGTGCCTCTGCCTCTTTCTTTTTTTTTTCTTCCCTTTTCCCCTCCTCCTATCATGGCCAACCCCACCACACGTCCCAGGCAATTTTTAATTTTTTTTTTAAAGAAAACAAGTCTTTCAAGACAGAGGTGACCCCGGCGGTGATAAGTGGGAAGGTTCACCTGGGAGAGTGTTATCAGCTCTCCATGGCTTCCCGGGCCTCAGATTTCTCATTTCGATGAGGAGCCCGGGGAAATTGGATGCAACACAAGAGTTTCTCCTCTGATGAGCTTCTTGGAGCCAGGCCTGCAAGGGCAGCGCTGAGCCTCTCTCAGAGGTTGGGGGATGCGGGGAAGCGGGGTGGGCTGGAGGGGCCCTGGGGCTAGTGCGGAAGGGCTTTCTGGAGTGACTTTCTCTTCCGGCTCCCTCTCTTTCTATACCATTCTGCCTGGCCTCCCTTTTCCCTGCTGTTTCAGCCAAGGGGACCTTCCTGGGTCAGTCAGGAGGAGATGCCCACGAGGCCAGCTCGGCAGCCAGAACAATCCCCATGGTGGATGCAGAGGGGACGCCCCCAACACACCTCCTCTGTCCTTCTTTCGACAGCTCATCTGCGTGTCGGCAAACCTGGGCTGTGAAGGGTCCGAGAGTAAACACTTTCAGCTTTGCCACCCACAGGGTCTCCATCACCGCTCTCAACCCCGTCCTTGTAGCAGCCGTAGACAATACATAAATGAATATGTGACTGTGTCCCTAAAAAACTTTATTTACAAAAGCAGGCAGCGGGCGGGATTTGGCCACTGGACCATAGTCTGCCAACCCCTGATCTAAGCTAAAGCCTCGCTACTCAAAGTGCCCGTCCCCGGACCTGCAACTTAGGCGTCCCCTTGTTAGAAATGCAGAAGCTCAGGCACCACCCCAGACCTGCTGCATTTAATAAATACCCCGGCAAAGTCTGGGAAGCACTGGTCTGCATACATAGAGGGATAACTTGCTCTCTTGCATTTGAGGCCCCCATGCCTTGTGACAGGTGAGGAAACCGAGGTTCAAAGCCAGGTCAGTTGCCCAAGGACATGGGCTAAGGGCAGCAGAGTCAGGATTTGCACCCAAGTTCAGAGCCTACACTCTTGACCTCCAAGGACAGAAGGGACCCAGGTGTGGCTTCTCCCATCTGCCTGAGGGACAGTGCAGCGACCCCGCTGCTTGTCCTGCTCTCCATCTGTCAGCAGCTTCTCTGCTTGGAGAGGCTGGTCAGCCTGTTGTCCACTGGTCTGGTTTCCTGGAAGGCAAGGCCACCCGGGGAGGCGGGGGGAGGCCCGGGGCGTCTGGCCCAGCACTCTCTGGCCAGGCACCGTGGCTCCCACACCTGTCCTGCCCTCTCTCCAGCCCCCGCACTTCCCCACTCCCCAGTTCTCCATGCCCCTTCCCTTCTTTTCCACCCTCAGGTCCCCTCTCTGAGAAGGTACAGATGTGCATTGACTCAGTGCTTGGAGAACGAACGTGTGGTTCAAGCTGCTGACAAGGGACCCACTCTGTGTCACGCCATGTCCTCCGTCTAGTTGGATACGGGACTCTTGACCCATTATCGGACCTCCCCGAGCACCCACTGTGTGCCAGGCTCTAGGCTGGAAGTAGACATGAACAAGAGCTTCTGTCCACCCCCAAGGAGCGGAGAGCCTGGTGGGAGAGGCAGATGTGCATCCAAGTGGCCGTGATGGGGGGCAGAGAGGGGTCAGTGCTAAATCAGAAAGCTGTGGACCTGGGACTGGCTGCTGGGAGACTGGCCCAACATCATAGACCCACTGTGAGCCAGGCAAAGGACCCACTGTGGGGTCAGTGTGACAGGCTGGGAAAACATCAGCATATGAAGGGCCTTGAATGAAAGACTGCAGGTCTTGGCATTGACCAGGCACCATGTGGTCTTGAATCTGGGCCCTGCCTCTGTACAATCTTGGGTCATATTAAGTGCTTCAATAAACAATACTGCTGTTATTGTCATTATTATTATTATAATATTGTCATTGTTGTTGACAGTATTTTTCTGCAAGACTGTTCACTTCAAGATAAGTAGACTTTCCCATGTTTCTGCCAATGATGAGCAGCCCATATCCCCTTATCCTAGAAGAGAAAACCAGATAAGAGAAATTACCTTTTCCCTATTTTATCCATTAGGATTAAGACTGACTGAGAGAAAAGTCAAATAACAGTGGCTTCAACAAGATAGAAGGTTATTTCTCACTGACATAACAGAAGTCCAGAGGGAGACTCCCCCATATATGGAACTTTTTCCTCACAGTCCAATATGGCTGCATGAGTGTCAGCCATCATGTCAACCTTCCAGTCAGCAGTAAGTTGGCAAGGAGGAAGAAGAGGCAAAGGGGTGCCCACTCACTGTGTTTTTTAAAGTTTTCCTTGAAACTCTTTCCACATCACTCTGCTTATATCTCATTCACCAAAATTTAGTCACAAGTGAGGTTGAGAAATATAGTCTTTAT